>NC_060142.1:433397272-433700754 GCF_021461385.2 Schistocerca piceifrons
GGAACCCTCCGTTCCTCTAGAGACTTGCGGTACACGGCTGTTAGAAGGGGGGCAAGTTCTTTCGCGTACTCCATTGAACAACGCGTTTTTCTCGTGCTAGAGTACCACAGGTTAGAAGAGAGTCCTACGGCAACAAGGCGAAGTTTTCAAGCACGATTTAATGTTCCAAAAGGACCCGATGCGAAAACCATTCGTACGCTCTTCGCCAAATTTCAACGAACAGGAAGCGTAACTGATGATCTAGTGGGGCATGTTGGCCACAAGCAAACCGCAGTTACGCCTGAAAATATCGCCACAGTTTCTGGAATTATTCAGCGAAATCCAATGTCATCCGTCATCCGTCCGTAGAATTGCATCTGAGACTGGTTTGAAGCGTTCCAGCACGCAGAAAATTCTGAGAAAGAGCCTACACATGTTTCCATTCAACATTCAAACGCAGCAGGCCATACCCGTACGAGCTGTGTAACAAAGGGTTTCCTTTCCTAATCAGATGCTCACAATGATTGATAGTCAAGGATTTGATGTTGGCTGCATCTGGTTTACAGATGAAGCACACTTCCACCTGAATGAATACGTGAATAAGCAGAACTGGCGATTTTGGGGTTCCTAAAAGCCATATTGGTGTGAAGCGAAACCCCTGTATTCTCCTAAAGTTACTATGTGGGCTGCAGTATGCAGCAGAGGCATTATTGGCCCTTTTTTCATTCGAGAAACGGTCACTGGTGCACGTTACGTTGCAATTTTGGAACAATTTGTCGCCACACAGCAAGCGTTAGAGGATCGACCAGGTACTGAATGGTTTATGCAAGATGGAGCCCGACCACATCGGACCGAACAAGTGTTTCGCTTTCTTGAGGAATACTTCGGGAATCGAGTCATTGCTTTGGAATATCCCTAATTTACTGGTGCAGGCGTGGATTGTCCTCCCTATTCGCCGGATTTGACTCCCTGTGACTTTTTTTGTGGGGCACAGTAAAAGACATGGTCTACCCGAAGCATCCCGCCACGCTCGACGAGCTTGAATCGGCGATCTCTGTGGCATGTGAATCCATTTCGGTTGAGACACTACGAAATGTGATGGCGAATTTCATTCTTCGTTTGCGCCACCTCTGTAGTGACAATGGCGAACATTTTGAAAACATTGTGATGTGATTGTTTGCAAAGATTTTTTTCATACGATTATTTCACTTATGTATGCTGATATGAGCTGTACAACGTACAGCGCCATCTGTTAGCGGCTTTTGTAACTATTATTTTAAACTGCCTCCCCACATGAACCATAGACCTTGCCGTTGGTGGGGAGGCTTGCGTGCCTCAGCGATACAAATAGCCGTACCGTAGGTGCAACCACAACGGAGGGGTTTCTCTTGAGATGCCAGACAACCGTATGGTTCCTGAAGAGGGGCAGCAGCCTTTTCAATAGTTGCAGGGGAAACAGTCTGGATGATTGACTGATCTGGCCTTGTAACACTAACCAAAACGGCCTTGCGGTGCTGCTACTGCGAACGGCTGAAAGCAAGGGGAAACTACGGCCGTAATTTTTCCCGAGGGCATGCTGCTTTATTTTATGGATAAATTATGATGGCGTCCTCTGGGGTAAAATATTCCAGAGGTAAAATAGTCCCCCATTCGGATCTCCGGGCGGGGACTACTCAGGAGGACGTCGTTATCAGGAGAAAGGAAACTGGCGTTCTACGGATTGGAGTGTGGAATGTCAGATCCCTTAATCGGGCAGGTAGGTTAGAAAATTTAAAAAGGGAAATGGATAGGTTAAAGTTGGATATAGTGGGAATTAGTGAAGTTCGGTGGCAGGAGGAACAAGACTTCTGGTCAGGTGACTACAGGGTTATAAACACAAATAGGGGTAATGCAGGAGTAGGTTTAATAATGAATAGGAAAATAGGAACGCAGGTAAGCTACTACAAACAGCTTAGTGAACGCATTGTTGTGGCCAAGATAGATACGAAGCCCACACCTACTACAGTAGTACAAGTTTATATGCCAACTAGCTCTGCAGATGACGAAGAAATTGAAGAAATGTATGATGAAATATTATTCATATAGTGAAGGCAGACGAAAATTTAATAGTCATGGGTGACTGGAATTCGGTTGTAGGAAAAGGGAGAGAAGGAAACGTAGTAGGTGAACATGGATTGGGGTAAGAAATGAAAGAGGTAGCCATCTGATGGAATTTTGCGCAGAGCACAAATTAATCATAGCTAACACTTGGTTCAAGAATCATAAAAGAAGATTCTATACATGGAAGAAGCCTGGAGATACTAAAAGGTATCAGATTATATAATGGTAAGACAGAGATTTAGGAACCAGATTTTAAATTGTAAGACATTTCCAGGGGCAGATGTGGACTCTGACCACAATCTATTGGTTATGAACTGTAGATTAAAACTGAAGAAACTGCAAAAAGGTGGGAATTTAAGGAGATGGGACCTGGATAAACTGACTAAACCAGAGGTTGTACAGAGTTACAGGGAGAGCATAACTGAACAATTGACAAGAATGGGGGAAATAAATACAGTAAAAGAAGAATGGGTAGCTTTGAGGGATGAAGTAGTGAAGGCAGCAGAGGATCAAGTAGGTAAAAAGTCGTGGGCTAGTAGAAAACCTTTGGTGACAGAAGAAACATTGAATTTAATTGACGAAAGGAGAAAATATAGAAATGCAGTAAATGAAGCAGGCAAAAAGGAATACAAACGTCTCAAGAATGAGATCGACAGGAAGTGCAAAATGGCTAAGCAGGCATGGCTAGAGGACAAATGTAATGATGTAGAGGCTTATCTCACTAGGGGTAAGATAGATACTGCCTACAGGAAAATTAAGGAGACCTTTGGAGAAAAGAGGACCACTTGTATGAATATCAAGAGCTCAGATGGGAACCCAGTTCTAAGCAAAGAAGGGAAAGCAGAAAGGTGGAAGGAGTATATAGAGGGTCTATACAAGGGCGATGTACTTGAGGGCAATGTTATAGAAATGGAAGAGGATGTAGATGAAGATGAAATGGGAGATATGATATTGCGTGAAGAGTTTGATAGAGCACTGAAAGACCTAAGTCGAAACAAGGCCCGGGAGTAGACAACATTCCATCAGAACTACTGACAGCCTCGGGAGAGCCAGTCCTGACAAAACTCCACCATCTGGTGAACAAAATGTATGAGACAAGCGAAATAACCTCATACCTCAAGAAGAATATAATAATTCCAATCCCAAAGAAAGCAGGTGTTGACAGATGCGAAAATTACCGAACTATCAGTTTAATAAGTCACGGCTGCAAAATACTAACGCGAATTCTTTACAGACGAATGGAAAAACTGGTAGAAGACGACCTTGGGGAAGATCAGTTTGGATTCCGTAGAAATATGGGAACACGTGTGGCAATACTGACCCTACGACTTATTTTAGAAGCAAGATTAAGAAAAGGCAAAAAACCTACGTTTCTAGCATTTGTAGACATAGAGAAAGCTTTTGACAATGTTGACTGGAATACTCTCTTTCAAATTCTGAAGACGACAGGGGTAAAATACAGGGAGCGAAAGGCTATTTACAATTTGTACAGAAACCAGATGGCATTTATAAGAGTCGAGGGATACGAAAGGGAATGAGTGGCTGGGAAGGGAGTGAGTCAGGGTTGTAGCCTCTCCCCGATGTTGTTCAATCTGTATATTGAGCAAGCAGTAAAGGAAACAAAAGAAAAATTCGGAGTAGGTATTAGAATGCATGGAGAAGAAATATAAACTTTGAGGTTCGCCGATGACATTGTAGTTCTGTCAGAGACAGCAAAGGACTTGGAAGAGCAGTTGAACGGAATGGACAGTGTCTTGAAAGGAGGATATAAGATGAACATCAACAAAAGCAAAACGAGGATAATGGAATGTAGTTGAATTAAGTCGGGTGATGCTGAGGGAATTAGATTAGGAAATGAGACACTTAAAGTAGTAAAGGAGTTTTGCTATTTGGGGACCAAATAACTGATGATGATCGAAGTAGAGAGGATATGAAATGTAGACTGGCAATGGCAAGGAAAGCATTTCTGAAGAAGAGAAATTTGTTAACATCGAGTATGGATTTAAGTGTCAGGAAGTCGTTTCTGTAAGTATATGTATGGAGTGTAGCCATGTATTGAAGTGAAACACGGTCGATAACTGTTTGGACGAGAAGAGAATAGAAGCTTTCGAAATGTGGTGCTACAGAAGAATGCTGAAGATTAGATGGGTAGATCACATAACTAATGAGGAGGTACTGAATAGGATTGGGGAGAAGAGGAGTTTGTGGCACAACTTGACTAGAAGAAGGGATCGGTTGGTAGGACATGTTCTGAGGCATCAAGGGATCACCAATTTATTATTGGAGGACAGCGTGGAGGGTAAAAATCGTAGAGGGAGACCAAGAGATGGATACACTAAGCAGATTCAGAGGGATGTAGGCTGCAGTACTTACTGGGAGATGAAGAAGCTTGCACAGGATAGAGTAGCGTGGAGAGCTGCATCAAACCAGTCTCAGGACTGAAGACCACAACAACAACAACAACAACATTTCAAACTGCTGTATAATCTTCTTACAGCTTTCACAATAAACATATCGTTTACTGCACTCCTCTATCGATCTTTGTTTTCGAGATATTTAATTTTGAAATCAGGGAGTCCTTTTCTGGACACCCTATACAATCATATGATATCTAGCTTAGCTCCACATGTATAATGAGTCACGGCTGCACAGCGTCAGATGGTCCTGCGCCAGCGAGCTGCAGTTCCATTCACACTTACGCTGCCGTCCAACCAACGAAATAGGCTTTGCACAAAAATATTCCACCTTTGTCATACAACAAACCGTATAGAACGTTGTATAACGTTTGATTACGTCAGTAGCTAACATCCTTTTTAATATCAACCGCAGTTCTACAGCACTATAGATACACAAAACTCAGACTAGAACTCCTATGAATGACAACCTTTAGCAACACGTGCTTCACCAATACAGCAGTGGAAAGAGCGTGTTCGTCGATCAACTGTAATTCCACCGCTAGTGGTTCTACGCCACGCAGCCATGTCGTGTGAGTAGTGTACACGCGAAACGTGGGGCAAGGCCGCGCTTTCTCAACTTCCGGCTGTCAGTGGCTAATTAGGGGAGTCGCATCTGTATCCCGTCCATAGTTTCTATTGTGTTCCCTAATAACAGCATCTGAATGCTCGACCACGAATCATCTTTGTAAGGGAAGCGAGGTATTATGATTTATGTTCAGACTTGCTATTAAGAAGAGAGATACGAGGTAAACTGGTATTCTGAGAAACAGTGGCTGTTTCCGTACTTCAAAGTGGCTTCCGTTCCAGTCATAAGAGCAGAAACTAAACAACATTTGTATAAACAGGGGCAAGCGACGCCAAGCTATATAATTACCTCGTAAATCGCCCAAGCGCTTGCAAATTAGCTGTCTTTGGTAGTTAAATTTCACAGTCTGCAATTTAATAGTTTGCTAAAATTATGTACGGTAGCAGTGTTCACAGAATTCACTTAACGCAATGGGAAAGCGGTTTGATAAGAATGCGAAAGTCAGAGGGATCATAAAACAATATCCTTCACGTTGCGTTTCTGCCGCAAACTTATAAGCTTTGACGAGCGGGAACGAATATTTATCTAATTGATGATTTTGATAGCAGAAACCTGAGAAATGGAGATATATTTATTTCAGACACATGCTGTATTTCAGTATTTTCGTGGAAGAAAAGGCAGATTGGAAAATAAGAGTCCAATGGATACGGTAATAATGACGCCTGTGTCATAAGCTACTGTGTCGTTTTCAAAGACAGCATCCTAGTACTGTCATTACACGATTCTAGGAACACACGAAAAATATAATCGTAATGCCAGAAGAGGGTTTCAGCCAAACTCGTCCTCAGCATAGGTCTACTGTCTTAATTACTGCACAACTGTGGCTGGTAAGGCAAGCTATGTTGTAGCATAGTGGCTTACTTCTTGTGGAGAAAGGTGTGCAGTATACTGCTGCATCCATTTTCAATAAGCCACCATAAGAATTCAAAAACCTTAGCAGTAATCCACGCGCTTTCAAATAGAAACTGGAGAGTTTCCTCACTCTATTTTTAACTGATATTACTTTTAGGTTGTAATTTCATGTACGGACACGTTCCAAGACCTTGGAGATTTGCTCCTCAATTTGGTCCTACGGAACTTGACGGGTAGATAAAAAATAAATAAAATAAATCGCTTTAAATCAAATTTATCCACGGTCAGACTATTTCAGGCAATGAGTTGCTTCACGCTTTAAAACAAACGAAATAACGCAGACAAAAATCGTAAAAATGAGTAAAATTGAAGCGAACGTGAATAAAAGTTAAGAAAATACAAAAATGCACGTTACTTTCAATAAAGTGCATTGTGCGAATGGCGACGTACATGTACTCAAGAAGATATGTACACACACACAAATCATGGATTCTTATTTTATTTTTATTTTGTTATTTCTTAGGTTCATTTCCCCTTTTGTGGCCCTGATGCAGATATCAAGTCTCCAACTGCAATTTTCGATTCACAACTACAAAACTAATTTTTAAAACTCTAAAACATATTATAAATATTGTGTAATGTTGGTAATGTGTTTTAATAGTGACGATCATTGCAGAGGTATGTGTTACGGGTAACTGTAGGTAAGCAAACAGTATATGCCTGGTGTTAGAGGCAACGTTGTATGAAAATCGACAAAAATTTGGAAGTCATCTCCACGGAGAGCCAGGAGATGCCGTCCGATCGCAGTGTCACCCTTTACAGTATGGCTCAATTTTGAATTTGAGTGGATGCGCATTCGTTCAGCCCACCGCTCTCTCGGCTGTTGTCAGCTTTCCCGACCTTAGAGCGGCTTATTGGGATGTAATCGGGTCTCAGTTGGCCTCAGGAGGCTGTGTTCTCCCCATTCCTGTACTCCTGTTAATGAAAAATTCCTAACACTAGCAGGAATTAACCCTGGGTCCCATGGCAGCCACAGAGTCAGACATAGTTGGAGGTTTAATGGAGTAAAACCTTATACTTCTAAAGTAGGTATTACATAGGCAGGATTTCATCTACGCAGGAATAGGATGACACTTTTATTTAGGTTCGGATGCATGGATTGGGTTACAGACTGAGTAGGCTTGAGAGATTATTTTATGATTAAAGAGAGGAAGGTGGTTGGTGTTGCTCTAGGAAACAATATGGAGCATTTGCATGCAGAAGACCAAGAGATAAGCATTATCACTGATTAAGAATATTCAAGTTTCTAATTCAGGTAAACAAATGAATATATTTGACGTAGTGTGTATCACTGAAGGATTAGAGGGAACTGGCAGAACATATGAGAAGCGGAAGCCTATACTGTATTGACGTAGCTGGGACTGGGACATATGAGGGTAGCGTATTTATAACAATTATATGGAACAAAACCACACGTTGGCTATTTAGGACCTTTAGTCTACTGTGAATTGTCTATTGTATGGTTGCCATATGGCAAATTCAGTAAGTTTTCGTTCATTGGTTCCAGAACTTGTGGTGGTTTGGTTAAGTAATAGAGCACTTGTGAATTATTAGCACTATTCGAAGAATTTCAATGTTGATTAGCTAATAGAAAATCTACGTGTGAAATGGGGAGAGCCCTGGGGCGGTACATCTTGCAGTTAAATAACCAAGCCCCAAGATCTACATCTACGTCTCTCTACCATTCCACTCTCAAACGGCGTGCGGGAAAACGAGCACTTAAATTTTTCTGTGTGAGCCGTGTTTTCTCTTATTTTCTCGTGATGATTATATGTCCCTATGTAGATGGGTGCCCACAGAATGTTTTCGCAATCGGAGGAGAAAACTGGTGATTGAAATTTCATGAGAAGATCCCGTCGCAACGAAAAACGCCTTTGTTTTAATGATTGCCCCTCCAATTCACGTATCATGTCTGTTTCACTATCTCTCCTATTTCGCGATAATACAAAACGAGCTGCCCTTCTTTGAACTTTCTCGGTGTCATCCGTCAGTCCCAGCTGATGCGGATCCCACACCGCACAGCAATACTCTAGAATAGGGCGAACTAGCGTGGTGTAAGCAGTCTTTTTAGTAGACCAGTTACACATGAAGTGTTCTGCCAATGCATCGCAGTTCAGAGGATTCAAATCGCTCTGAGCACTATGGAACTTAACATCTGAGGCTATCAGTTCCCTAGAACTTAGAACTACTTATACCTAACTAACCTAAGGACATCACATACATCCATGCCCAAGGCAGGATTCGAACCTGCGACCGTAGCAGATCATGAGATCAACCAATGTGTGATACAAATATTGACGATCATCCGTGTCAGCGAATTTTCCTATGTGGTCGGTCTCACAAAGCTCGTGCTCTGTCACGGCACATTTCTCCACCTGCCCAGTCTACAATGCCGCTCACGTACGGTGATTCTCGTGTTGATGTCATTCCAACATGGACTTTTCCGCATGCGATATATTCCGGACATTCCCTTTCACCCCTTTTCTCCTTTTCTGCTACGAGTCACACTTCGAGTTTCTTTGTCGGTTTATAAATCGTTTTTACGTCGTGTTTGCGCAATATACGGCCGATTCTCTCCGTCACTCTGGGAATGTATGGCAGAAAGGCTCTTTTTCCGGTGTGTCACTTCGCCGAGCGTTTGACCATGTGACATTCGTATGTGATGGTGAAGTACCCATTGCTCCTCATAACGGTTTCTAGGCGTTGTACTTCGCGTCAGATGTGCTGCGGCTCACATACTCGTCTTGCTCTCGTTACGAGCGTATTAATCATGCCTCTTTTCTGACTCTGTTTATGATTTGACAATTTGTGCATGTATCGGTCCGTGTGTGTCGGATCTCGATACATGCTGTGTCCCAGGTTTCCACCACACCTCGTGACTGAGTGGACTATACATGACGGCGCCTACCAGTTGTTCGTAGAAGTTGACATTCCACATCCAATAGCTCATGGCGAGACAGGCGTGAAAGAGCTTGGTGACCTCTTGCGAGAAATGGAACCGATGTGCTCCAGAGAGTCAATGAGTGGTAAACAAAGTACAAGAAACAACATAAAAGCTGACCAGGATATCGTCTGGCGTCTGGCGCAAGATTTAGTTTCTTCAACTTCTCAGTGAAATGCCCTGAGTCATTTATGTATCTGTCTGTCAGTCTTTCCCACGTTCGGAGAGAGCAGACAGGCCAAGTGTTTCGTCAGTTTATACGTCGATGAGCCGGAGCGCTTACAATCGGTCTTAACAGTAATATTATTCTCATTGGTCTTTGGTAATCGATATAGCCGAGGTCGTAGGGCTTCTGTGTCTTAACGCCGACAAGAGTTCATTGGGACTGACTGTCGATATCTGAAATGCAACCGTCGTAATGGATACCGAAGAATATGAGGAGAAGATCCGTGACCTATTAGATACGACGACATACCGAAACTAAGCACAGATCTGATGCAACGAATCGCACGTAATACGAATCAATTAATCACGGCACTTCTCTCTCGGCAGATATGCAGAGGAACTTTCGCAATACAGAAGTCCTACCACATTGGCTATATGAATCACCAAATTCCTTGCCACGTCGTATTGTGGCAGTTCTGCGTGCTCACAGGGGACCTACACGATATTAGGCAGGGGTACCAGTTTGTTTGGCTTTTCAGTGTATGACGACCTGGTACTAGCTTTACAATACCTGTAGGGTTCAAAATCGACCTGGGTGTTAGTTTAAGGAGGTGACATAAAAAACGCATCTTTCGCACCAGGGAAATTTACAGGGAATTTACAACAGGCAAGAGTTGTTCCTCTACTAAAGGCATGTGATGCAGAAGACACAGAAAATTACCGGCCCAGTTCCCCTGTTGTCATCATCCTCAAAAATAATATAATCCATTTTGAAAGACATGTTAATGAGCTATTTGTATAAATAAAATCTTTTAAATGAATCATACTTCGGTTTTCGCATTGCTAGGAGCACAGAATCAGCCATAGTAGAATCCACTAAATTGGTACTTGATGCAATCGGCAGAAACGAGAGTGTCACAGCCACATATTTAGATCTTTCTGAGTATTTTGATACTACTGACCGTAAGATTCTGTTAAACAAACTAGAAGCAGTAAGAATTAGAGGGTTACCGAGTGACTGGTTCTGACCATACCTAGCAGATAGGGTACAAGGAGTAGAGATAACATATGCCTCAAATAACTCTACCCTTTTAATAAAACGCTTGTCAGAACCCGAACACCCTAATGTAGTTCCTCAGGGTAGCACATCAGGACCAATACTGTACCTGAGATCCATCAATGACTTCTACACTAGGGGTAGCCAACGAGAGAAAGTTCTATTCGTTGACGACAGCAATACTATAGTCACAGAGAAAACAAAAGAAATCCCTATAGATAAAGCAAATAAAACCATCAGAGGAGTTTACAATTGGTCAATACACAATAAAATTACGTTGAACATAAAGAAAATTAATTCTACGAATTTCCATTTGAAGAGGAAAAATTACACTTTTGTGTTAAATGTAGACCGTGTAGAGTATGCAAAATTTCTAGGATTGAACACTGATTCTTAGTTGAAGCTGTGTGAACACACAAACGTACTTGCAAACAGAATGTCACGAGTGTGCTATGTTCTTAGCTTCCTATTATCACCGTGTAACGGTTAGTATCTTTTAGTCACACAACATTCATATGTGCACTCAATTCTTGGTTATGATATTGTTTTCTGAGGAACAGGTGCACAACATATGAACACAATTTTCAAACTGAAGAGAAAGACTGTAACAACAGTGACCAAAAATAGCAAACAAGTTGTTTGTAAAGATGTGCAAAAAACATTGGGGATTCCAAATGCAACGTGTAAGTTTATTTACCAATCAATTGTTGGTTCAAATGGCTCTGAGCACTATGGGCCTTAACGTCTGTGGTCATCAGTCTCCTAGAACTTAGAACTACTTAAACCTAACTAACCTAAGGACATCACACACATCCATGCCCGAGACAGGATGCGAATCTGCGACCATAGCGGTCACGCGGTTCGAGACTGAGGCGCCTAGAACCGCACGGCCACACGGGCCGGCAGTCAATTGTACACATGCAAAATAACGTTGTCAATTACTGCACCAACAGCTCTGCCTATGAACATTGGAACAGATCTAGACTGAACTTGCGTTAACCTAGAAAGAATAAATATAAAACTCAGAAAAGTGTTTTTTGGCAAGAAATAAAACTAAATTAAATTACTATAGTTGACTGTATGAGTTGAGAAAACAAATTTATTTAAAAAGACATTTAAAAACACATTACATATACTGAAGAATTACTTTGGCGACATATAGTGGGGGTTTTGTTAAAATAGGTAACGCAAATAGTAATAACAATAATAAAACATCCATCTTACCCCAAACACTTTCACACTATAGTTTTTCTTTCCTTTTTTTATTTACTGCAAAACCTTACTCCCAAAGCTGTGCAATGTATAACACTAACACCTTACGATACTTTGGTCAACCTATGTCCTAGCTCAGCACAGTCTATGAACTAGCCAAAGATGTACTCAAGATGATGGCATTCACCTGATAAACTTCATGATGCTCACCACTGTCGTCTATTTGGCTGGCTGTCTTCAGACAACACCACACTGCAGAATGCTGCCAGTATCGCACTTCAATGGGGAAGCTAGCTACGGAGCCTCTTGGAGTCAACGTTCCTGTTCAACACGTAGGTGCCTTCGGGTGCTAAGACCTACCAGGGGTAGAGAGGAAATCAACGGCGCACACGACTATCAACCACAAGTATATCACAGATGGATCATCAAGGATCATCGTGGAACTGGGAGTGGTAGTGAGGACACTGCAGCAACTAGCGCGAGAACCACTTCATGTTCGGCAACGACCTCGCCTGCTTGCTGGCAACCCGCTGCGTATTTCGCCTGGGCGTACAAACGCTGAGCTGACTCGACACGCGCCAGAATCCAACACGCAGCTGAGTGAGAATCGGTCGAGGCTTATGCGAATGAATGATGACTTTTAAACAATGTAAATAAGTAATAGAACTACAATAAAAATTTACTAGCGTCGTTGACGCTTCACAGGTACCCAGCAGCTATCCCGACATCATACAAGAACTGTCTCCGCTCGGCCCTCTGTAGTACTTGTGAATTACTTATTAGTTGTTGATCTTAAATTATAATACTAAGACACTTACATCTACATCTATATAGATACTCCAGAAGCCACTATACGGTGCATGGATGAGGGTACCCTGTACCACTACTAGTAATTTCCTTTCCTGTTCCACTTGCAAGCTGGCCGGTGTGGCCGAGCGGCTCTAGATGCTTCAGTCTGGAACCGCGGGAAAGCTAAAGTCGCAGGTTCGAATCCTGCCTCCGGCATGGATGTGTGTGATGTCCTTAGGTTAGTTAGGTTTAAGTAGTTCTAGGTTCTAGGCGAGTGATGACCTCAGATGTTAAGTCCCATAGTGCTCACAGCCATTTGAACGATTTTTTTTCCACTCGCAAATAGAGCGAAAAATAGAGGGACAACCGACTATCTATATGCTTCCTTATGAGCCTTAATTTCTCGTATCTTATCTCCGTGGTCCTTATGCTGTTGGCGACAGCAAAATCGTTCATCAGTCAGTCTCAAATGCTGGTTATCTAAATTTTTCCAATAGTGTTTCTCGAAAAGAACCTCGCCCTCCCTCCAGGGATTTACATCTGAGTCCCCGTAGCATTTCCGTAACTGTCACATATTGTTCGAAACTACTTGTAACAAATCTAGCAGTCCATCTCTGAACTGCTTCGACGTCTTCTTTCGTTCCAACCTGGTACAGATCCCAGACACTCGAGCAGTACTCCATCCACCTGCTTCCTATATGGTGTCTCCTTTACAAGTGAACCACTCTTTCCTAAAATAGTCCCAATAAATCGAAGCCAACCATTCACCAACCCTACCACAGTCCTCACATGCTTGTTCCATCTGATATCGCTTTGCAGCGCTACGCCCAGATATTTATACGACTTGAGTGTGTCAAGCAGAACCGTAGTTCGCTGCATGTCATGTGAGAAAAGGGCAAACTGAGATTCACGCGAGAGATTCTTTCTGAAACTATGCTGATTCGTTGACATAAGCCTCTCAGTCTCTAGAAAGTTTATTATATTCGAACTGAGAGTATATTCGCCGGTTGGAGTGGCCGAACGGTTCTAGACGCTTCAGTCTGGAACCGTGCGACCGCTACGGTCGCAGGTTCCAATCCTTCCTCGGGTATGAATATGTCTGATGTCCTTAGGTTAGTTAGCTTTAACTAGTTCTAATTTCTAGGTGACTGATGGCTGCAGATGTTAAGTCCCACGATGCTCAGAGCCATTTGAACTATTTGAGAGTATGTTCAAGGATTTTACAGCAAACAGAAGTTAGGGATATTGGTCTGTAATTTTACCCTTCTCATGTATTTGGGTCACCAGCGCTTTCTTTCAGTAGGTTGTAAAAGAGATATATGGATGAATTGCTGCTACTACTATTGCTACTACTACTGACGTATTAGTTAGTAAGCTTATTACGGAACATACAAACTTTGACGTTGATTACTTTGTGATGCCGTTATCCCAGGTGATTTGTGTCATGCAGTCGCGGCAACAGTGGAAACATATCAGCAGCGGCCAGCCTGTGGGCTATCTGTTTACCATCGGCTGGCTGTCGCCTGACCAGAGCTGGGGTCAACCCCCGTGCGCCGTGCACGGGTCGCGCGCGTGCCGCGCCGCACTCGGCCGATGCATTATTCATGACTATTGACTGCCGGCGCCCCCGGCGAGCACCCGCGCGGAGTGTGCCTCCAATCAGCGGCGCGGCCCAGGGGGGGGTGGGAGGGAGGGGTGAGGGAGGCCACCCCCCGCCCCTGATTGCGATTGCTGCTGCTATTGTTCGTCATTTTCTCCGTCCTTCCGCCGTCGGTAATGTGGCCATTGTGGTCCCGGAATGAAAGCTTGCGGCACGCTCGTTCCGCGCGAGCACCGCGGCTTTTTCTTTGTTTGTCGTCCGGTGGCTCCCCCTAAGTGGCGCTAATTACCGGTACTAGCTATACGCCGTGCCGTCTCCCAGTTCAGTTGTCGTAACGTCTGCGCTAGTGGTGTGTGTGAGATCAGCGCGAGGCGTACTCCTACGCCTTGTAGGCCTACTGGATTATCACTCATCATACTAGATACCAATATCGCTGTTTCAGGTAGCTTTCTCTTCCACCCAACAAAAAACATACATTAAATTACAGGTGCATGCAGTTTGTCATCGCATAAATTCCAACGAAAACCTAGAACAAAATAATAATAATGACAATAATAATAATAATAATAAATGGACAGGTAGACAATTTAAGAAAATTCTTTATAGAAGGAGCAGAAACTAGCAAAATACACAAAGCAATCACTCATATATGTACATCTGCTACACCACTGCAATTTCATAACCACTTCTACAACCCTTTAGATCACATAACATCAACAGATACGAAGAAAGTAAATTGGAAAAAGGAAACACTACCTGGCAAGCACCCGTATCATCTAACAGAGCCACACATCGAACAAGATGCATCCAACACATGGCTAAGAAAAGGCAATATGTACAGTGAGACGGAAGGATTCATGATTGCAATACAAGATCAAACAATAAACACCAGATATTACAGCAAGCATATTATTAAAGATCCCAATACCACAACAGATAAATGTAGACTTTGCAAACAACAAATAGAAACAGTAGATCACATCACAAGCGGATGTACAATACTAGCAAATACAGAATACCGCAGAAGACATGACAATGTACAATGTAGCAAAAATAAAACATCAACAACTTGCCATACAACATAAACTAATAAAACAACACGTTCCCACATGCAAGTGTGCACCACAAAATGTACTGGAGAATGATGAATGCAAATTATACTGGAACAGAACCATTACAACAGATAAAGCAACACCACATAACAAACCTAACATAATACTCACCAATAAAAAGAAGAAATTAACACAACTAATCGAAATATCCATACCCAATACAATAAATATACAGAAGAAAACAGGAGAAAAAATTGAAAAATACATCCAACTGGCTGAGGAAGTCAAGGACATGTGGCATCAGGATAAAGTTGACATTATACCAATTATACTAAGAACTACAGGAGTCATTCCACACAATATCCACCACTACATCAACGCAATACAGCTACATCCAAACTTATATATACAACTAAAGAAATCTGTAATAATTCATACATGTTCAATTACCTGAAAGTTCCTAAATGCAATGTAACATATACCGTACAGTTAAAAGGAAGTCACGCTTGATCAAGGTCCGCGTCACTTCCCATTTTTAACCAGTCATAACGTCTGAGAAAGGAAAGAAGTAACAATAATAATAACCTCGACTTGAATTCATCGCTTTTATAGTTGAAATTTGCAATTATTACATAGACGTGCTGGATTCAGCACAGTTTTATGAAAAATTAACATTAAAAATAAATATTTTCGTCTTATAATTTATAATGTCAAATTCTCGATTTCTTATTCCTCTATTGTAACACTTATTTCAGAACTCGGTGATTTTCATATTCACCACTTTACACGCTCTCCTCTTGCTGTGTTTCAGGACAGCATTGTTCATATGGATATTTTGCCTGATAAAAAAGACGAATACAAATGAATGTCTCGATATGCTAGAAATTTACGGACTTTTAATTTAATTAATAACAGACTGTCGCCGGCCGGAGTGGCCGTGCGGTTCTAGGCGCTACAATCTGGAGCCGCGTGACCGCTATGGCAGCAGGTTCGAATCCTGCCTCGGGCGTGGATGTGTGTGATGTCTTTAGGTTAGTTAGGCTTAAGTAGTTCTAAGTTCTAAGGGACTGATGACCTCAGCAGTTAAGTCCCATAGTGCTCAGAGCCATTTGAACCATTTTTTGAACAAACTATCTGCTGAAATAAATTTGATTTTCAATATTTATTCGCAGTTAAGCAGCTATTTCTCATCAGAATCGACAGCAAGCCAACGTCAACAACAATAGTTCAGATAGTCAGCCGCTGTGGCCAAGCGGTTCTTGGCGCTTCAGTCCGGAACCGCACTGCTCCTACGGTCGCAGGTTCGAATCCTGCCTCATGCATAGATGTGTGTGATGTCCTTAGGTTAGTTGGGTTCAACTTGTTCTAAGTTCTAGGGGACTGATGACCTCAGCTGTTAAGTCCCACAGTGCTCAGAGCCATTTGAACCATCAGTCAAATACGCAATATAAATAAGAGAAGTGACAGCAGAAAATTAAAGACAGAAAATTGAAAATTCCTTAAAATACTATTTACATGAAAATACAAAGCTGTTTTCTTTGTTTTGAATTAAAATAGAAAAGAATAACAGATAAAAGTTAAAGAAAATATACAATTATGAGCCACAAAATTATGCACACCTGCTTAATAGCTGGTTTGTCCGTCTTTGGAACGAAATACATCACTGATTCTGCTTAGCAGGTACCCGACAGTTTGTTGGTAGGTTTGTGGAGGTATATGCAGAGGTCATATAATTCGCGTAAATAATGGGTCGCTGATTGGCATACACAATGTTCCCTCCGATAGCGGCCCGGATGAGTGCCATAGGATTTCCATCAGGTGAATTTGGTCTCCGAGACATCAACGTAAGTTGACTATAATGCTCCACAAACCACTGAAGGGCTCCGAGACACGGACCATTATGCTGCTAAAAGATGACATCGCTGTCGGGGAGGACATCAAACATGAAGGGATGTAGGTGTTTCGCAACTCTCTGTGTGTGTTCGATTAGTACCGCAGGTCCCATGCAAGTGCAGGAGAATGTTTCCCATAACATAAGACTGCTCTCATCTGCCTGCGTTCGTGGCGCGCTGCACGTTTCAAGCCGCCGTTCACCTCGATGATGAAGTTTGTGGAGACGACCATCGATCTAGTGCAGCAAAACGGTAATTCAACCGAAGAGCTGACACGTATCCATTCATCGTTGGTTGAATCTGGATGGTCCCGTACCCACTGCAGTCGCAACTGACGATTGGGTCAACACGTCAACACGTAGGGGTGGTCTGCTACTGAGCTCCTTGTTCAACAATGTATGATGAATGGTGTGCTCCGAAACACTTGTGCGTGCACCAGCATTGTGCTCTTTCGAAAGAGGTGCCAAAGATCACCATTTATCATACTTTAAAGAGCACACAAGTCTTCGGATCCCAAGTTCTGCGAAGAATCGTGAACTAGATGCTCACGACAGTAGCACGTGACCAGCTTCGCCGTTTTCGAGATACTCCTTCACAGGATCTGTGTAAAAATAATCTGCCATTTGTCAAAGTAGCTTTTCTTATGTATTTCCCCTTTAGAACCTACAACCTCACTAGGACGATCCCCCGTCCTTGTCTGTTCCGCTTACATACTTTCGTTACCGCATCACAGGCCTGCAGCAACATCAGGCGTTGGGGAGAGGTCATAATGTTGTGGATTATCAGCGCATATGACGATACTGAAGGGGTAACTGAGTAAATAAGAGGAGATGAAAATCTAATAATAATTGGTGAGTAGAACGCGGTAGGAAGAAAGAGTTAGGGAGAAAGCGGGCTTGGTAGTAGGAATGAAAGGGGAGAAAGACTAACTGAGCTCTGCAATAAATTTCGAGTACTAATAGAGAATACTCTGTTCAAGAATCACAAGAACGGGAGGTATACTTGGAAAACGGTCGGAGACACTGGAAAATTCCAGCTGCGTTACTTTAAGATGAGACATGGATTTGTAAATCAGATACTCGATTGTAAAGCGTACCTACATAGCACGCTATACCATTCTGTGTTACTAGTTTTCAGTTCACCAGAGTAGCTATTGTCTAATCAGTAGTGATATTTCGCACCCAATACTTATTGTTTCTCCTGCTGCCAGTCTTTCATTCCTTATTCATTATCTGGTGAAGTAATTTGATACTGAGGGCTCTGTATCGATCTATGGTAAAAGTTAGATGTATCAGTAAACTTGGGAAAGGAGACTGCCATCTTGATTATTCAAACATTGTAACGAGATTCTTCGACTATAATTGAAGATACCAATAAATGTATACATTTGCTTATGGTGAGGCTTATCCCTGTATTAAGGTGTTCACGTTATTACTTTTGCACTGGATGATTACCATTTTTTCCTTTCAGGTTTAAATTTTGTGGTGTGTTTCGTACTGGCCCTTAATCATGCTGCAATATGGAGAGCCAGCAGTCAGTGGCGAGCTTAATCGTGTTATTCCTACTAACTATTTCGACATTTGTATCCACGCTAACCACTACTTACACAATAGAGGAATCATTGCACGGCGCTCCGTTACATATCAGCCATTCAAAGGAGATTTAATTTAAATGCTCTTCAAAATAATGTTCTTTGCCTAGGAGAGATATAGACTCAGATCACAGTTCAGTAATGGTGGAGAGTAAATTGAAGTTTGATAGAACGTACAACCAATATGGTGAAAATTGGGATACTTATGTACTGAGGAATGGTGCGACGCTAATGCGTGGATACTGTGATTAGGAATACCAGAGGAGATAGATCAGTTGAATATGAATGGACACCCGTAAACACAACAGTCACAGATGTTGGACAGACACAGTTACAGGGAAGGTAACTGCGAAGAAATCTTTGATAACAGAAAAAAATTCTTCAGTTGATCGATGAAAGGAGGAAGCACAATAATTTTGGGGCAAAGGTATGTAAAAATAAATATGAATCATTTAGAAATGAAATAAGAAAGAAATGTAAGGAAGCCAAGGAGGAACGTCTGCAACAAAAATGTGAAGAAATTGAAAGAAAATGATCGTTGGACGGGCTTTTCAGCATACAGAAAAGTCAGTACGACCTTCGATCAAATTAGAGCATACGTGGCAACATTAAAAGTGTAAGGGAAATCTCACTGTTAAAATCAAATGAGAGAGCACGTAGGTGGAAAGTGTATATTGAAGGCCTATATGGGGAGCAAGAAGGGGGGAGGGGAGGGAATAATTCTCTGATGACTTGCCGTAAGACGAAATTGGAGTTGTTGTGGGAGAGATAGGAGATCCACCAAGTACTAAAGTCAGAATTTAACTATGCAGTCACGTTATTGTGATCACCTGTCAAGAACCTCAACAGCCACCTTTTGCAGTGCTACCGCTACGAGGCCTGCAGGAAGAGAGACAGCAAGGTTTTGGAAGGTACCGACATGGGATGTGGTGGCTTGCTGACCTAAGTGCCGTGGTCAGCTGTGCTAAATTTCTCATTTGAGGACCCGTAGCTTGATCCGCCCTGTCGAGGTTGTTCCACAGAATCTCGATTGGATTTTAATCTGGAGAGTTTGGCCGCCAGGAGAGTGCGGAAACGCATCTTGATGGCCTTCGAACTAAGTGCGTACACTGGGAGCTGTGTGACACGTTGTATTACCCAGGCTGTAGATTCCATCGTGCCGATGAAAACCAAACTGCACGTTGGGGTGGACATGGCCCCAGGGAGGAGATGCATTCTTCTCGTGATCCACTGTGCCTTCCAGAATGGTGAGATAACCCACTTCCGACGACTGCTGTTTGGTATATACTTTCAGGAGTTTCGCGCTCTCCGATAGAGCATAGAACATGATTGGTCTGAAAAGTCACCTGTCGTCACTCAGTGGACGTACAGTTGCGTCAATGGCGTGCAAATTACAGTCTTCGTCGCCAATGAACAGTAGTCAGAAGGGTGCATCAACCAAACGCTAACTGCGGTGGGTCATACGCAGCACAGTTCGCTGAACGGTCGTTGAGGAGACGTTGTTGACAGACTGTTGGTTCCTCTCGGTGATCACTTGTTGAACAGTTACACGTCTTCCAGCCATCGTCCACCTCTGTCATCTATGACTCTTGCAGCACTGCAGTTGCCTTGTCGCCGGTTTTGGATAGCTCCATTTTCCCATGCATTGTATACTTTAACGACGGTGGCAGGCGAGCAGTTTACAGACAGCCGTTTCGGCAATACTTCTCCTATTGGCCAAAAAGGCAATGTTCATGCTCTTTGGACTTCAGTTCAGATAAATCGCTCCGTTTCCGCATTAAGACAACAACTGCACTGTTTCCCTTATCCCCAGCGACACGCTTTACATTTCCTACACTGCTAGTATTGCCACCTGGCGTTCGTGAATGATTCTTTCAAGTTGACACCGAAAGTGTTCGGTGGTCACATTGTTGTGAATGGACGGTGTAAAAGAGCTATGATAGACTTGAATAAAGTAAGGCAGAGAGGTTAGATAACATTACACAAAATTTCTAAAGGCATTGATGGATGTGGCAAACAAACGACTATTTAAGTTGATGTGAAGAATCTATGAAAAGGTGACATACTACCAGACTTTCGGAAAAATGTCATCCACACTGATCCGAAGTTAACAAGATCAGGTAAGTTGGAGAACCGTCGCACAATCAGCTTAAAAGCTGCTGGCAAGAATAATATACTCGTAAGTCAGGATAGAAAAGCTCTGTCAGATCATGACTGATTTTGTCTTACGGACGTTAAAGGAACGAGAGAAGCAGTTCTGACACAGTGCTTGATAATGGAAGCAAGGCTGAAGAAAAATCAGGATACGCTCAAAGGGTTTGCCGCCATCGAAAAAGCGTTCGAAAATATAAAATGTTGCGAGATGTTCGAAAATCTGAGGAAACCCAGAATAGACTACTGGGAACGACACGTAATAAACATTACGCACAAGTATCACGAGGGGATAATAAGACTGGACGACAAAGAACGAAGTACTCACATTAAAAGAGGGTGTGAAACAGGGATGCAGCTTTGGTGCCTACTGTTCAGCCTATTCATAGGAGACGCATGACGATAATAAAATAAAGGTTCAAGAGAGTAAGATTGAAACTCGATGTGAAAGGACGTCAGTGATAATATTCGCTGATTACATTGCTATCCTCAGTGAGAGTAAAGTAGAATTACGGATTCTGTTGAATGTGATGAACAGTGTAGTGAGTACAGAAATGGACTCAGATTAAACCGAAGGAAGGTAAAAGTAATGGGAAGTGTAAGAAACGAAAATAACGAAAAGTTTAACATTAAATCTGGATATTATTAACAGACAAAGTTAAGGGATTTTTCTACCTTGGTAGCAAAATAACCGGTGACGGACGGAACGAAGCGGACATTAAAAGCAGACTATCACGGGCATGCAGAGCGTTTGTGGCCAAAAGCATTTATTAGTATCAAAACAGGCTTTAATTTCAGGAAGAAATATCTGTGAATATATGTTTGTAGTACAGCACTGTAAGGTAGTGAATTATGGACAGCGGGAAACTCGGAAAAGAAGAGAATCGAAGCGTTTGAGATGTGGGGCTCCAGAAGAATGTTGAATATTAGTTGAACTGACAGGGTAAGGAATGAGGAGGTTGTCCGCAGAAACTGTGAGGAAAGGAAAATAAGAAAAACATTGAATAGAATCAGGGAAAAGATCGGGGAATGTTTGTGAATGTATCAGGGAATAACCATAGAGAAATAGACTGGGATACACCCGACAAATAATTGAGGACGTTGGGTGCAAGAGTGGAATTCGCGACGGGACGCATCAAACCACTCAAGAGATTGACGACTAAAAGCAAGCAGATTAAAAATTGTCTTGAACTCTCCTAAGAGACATTCTCCATTCGTTCCAAATTAACTGTGTAATCGTTGATCGGATGTGGCTTGTATTCTTTCTAAATGTTATTAGAACCTTGCTAAAATCTTTGGCTGAATTTACTTAAGGCTGTAGGCAGCTTTCAATAGCTATAAGAATTTCTGCTTTATCTGATTCCATGAGCGCTTGCAGCGTTGACTCTTTCTGACACAGCTAAAAAATAACTTTGTACTGTAATGCTTATGTCTCCTTGGTCTACTTTCGTGCTGTGTTTGACCTGTAGTATTTGAGAATTTGTGGAGAAAACCATTGACATATTGTTAAGTTTAATTATACAGTGACTCTGGGGCGAACTGACATTTCCACATTTTAAACTGTTGATAACTGAAACATAGTGTAGAGAGTGTTTCTTTGAGAGCTACGATACAGGTGGGATCTGAGGAATGCCTTACACTCGTAATTTGTCTTATTCTAGTCGTTCATATAACATCCGACTTCTCTGTTCAGGTGTACTAGGCAGTCCGATATTAAGATATCATACGAGACGGCTACTGAAAACCCCCTACCTGTAGAAATTTCTTTCGTTGATACACCCAGCAACTCGAAATGTTCTCCATTTGCAAAACATGTTTGACCCACCAAAGTACAGACGACTTTTCCACGCAAAATCGCTGCAACACTGAACGTAAATTTACTGAATTACAATGGGTCATATGATAACACTTTTGGAGGCAGAAGAAGTGGAGTGCCGACAAGCAGCCTGTCTGAAAATGACCCGCGAAGAGTAGCGTAAGGAATCCAGGAGTCATGTACTACGTACCATCTGCGCTACAAATAAAGATGTAGAAGACAGAACTGCGAAACTTTATTGTACATGAGGTATAAGTTGCTTCCAGGCCAACGTCTTTTTCCGAACTATGGTACTAAATTTCTATACATACAATTTCTTAACAGAATTTCATACGTTTCTCCGGAACTGATAAGCAATTCAGCTACTAAGATTGAATTACTGAAATGTGAAAACTTCGATAGAGTAGCTCCGAAACGGTTTACAGCATCTACCGTAATAATCTCGAGTACGTAAGAGATCTGAAATAGCGTCGCGACTTTATGAGAAGCGTAATAGAAAATCAAAGTTGGAGCAGCGATGACGTGATTATGTAAATGAAACAGCGCCGTTGCCAATATTACTGTGCCGCGCCCCAGTCATTTCGCGGCCCGGAGTCCATTTAAAGCTGCAGCAGCAGCGAGTGCAGTAATGTAGGCTCCCATTACTGTAACTGCGCCTCGGAATATCGTGCAGGAGCCTAAACCTGGTACGAGGAACCTCTAATAGTAGCGATTCTGCCTACACTGCAGAATATCCTCGCAGATCCGGCGGCGTAAGACGTTCGAAGACGCTGATTGCGCAGAGCGTTCGACAGAGACTGTGGCAAGCCAACAAATCGAAATCTGATGCCACAAACGGGTGCCTCCAGGAGTGTATAAGGGCTATAACTTTGCTTACGCCGTTTTGCAATAGATGGCAGTAGCGGCAAGTAATAGTGCAAGTGGTAGGTCGTAAGTGCCATACAACAAGCATGGGCGTATTCAAACATAGCGCCATATTAGTCGATTTGTGATTGCACCATAAAGTTATCCTCGACCGAATATGACTGATTTAAAAAAGTCAGCCAACCAGTTGCAGGTATAACGGTTTATTAGCAACTCTTGACCATGATTTCAACAATTGTAAAGTTGTCTTTTACAAATGTACGAGCTCCTACTGAGAAATTTTTTTACATCACATAGTTGAAAAGAATTATCAACATGTAAAGGATGTACAAAACCACTGGATAAACATATATTAAACAATCACAAATTGCTGACGACAAATTTCTAAGTAGCCTATGTGAGTTAAAATTGGTTCAAATGGCTCTGAGCACAATGGGACTTAACATCTGAGATCATCAGTCCCCTAGAACTTAGAACTACTTAAACCTAACTAACCTAAGGACATCACACACATCCATGCCCGAGGCAGGAATCGAACCTGCGACCGGAGCGGTCGCACGGTTCCAGATTGTAGCACCTAGAACCGCTCGGTCACACCGGCCGGCCGATGACAGTTAAAATGTTATGAGTAGCCACCAGTACAAACAAATAAAATCAGTTAAGTACATTCCCATTGGATCTGTGCTAAGCGTAAGTGTCGTAACAGTAAAATGCACATGTAATTGAAAGGCACTGAGGTGGCCCATATGTGGTTAGTGCCATGTGGCGACTGATAAAGTTGTCGCAGTGCAAGAAATAGGAAACATTGGCAGGTGGCGTACCTCCGTGAAAACACATGCGCATAGCAAACAGATCAAGTTGTAAACTATCAATCGCCAAGGTATGTCGCAAACGGGCTGAGAAAAGTTTTAGGCAGAAAACTGGGAGAAGCTGGAAGATAGGAAGGATGAAGGGAACTTTAAAAATGAATTATGACATAGAAATTTGGTGAGAATGAATGACAAGTGGAGGCCACCAATGAACTGCAGCTACATTAATCGGTCTGAAGTACCGGTTTAAAACATTCAAGAAACTCTCGACTCGTTTCAGCTGATCATTTAACGTGTTACCATCCTTATTCAGTGTGTGCTTCCTTTAACCTCGTTACACAAGATTACTTTTTCTCCTGAATCTTTAGAGGAATGATTAGAGTGACTAAATGTGCAGCAAATGTGAAGTGGTGAACATTACCACCCTTATTTCCTTGGAACTTTTCTTTATATCTTACTTGGTCTCCCTGCCACTTTGACCTACATAGTAACAGGATCACTTATTACAAATTATTTTATAAATACCTAAAATGGAAAAGGGATAATTGCCATTGTGAACTGTATGGACAAAGTACTTTTAAGCTGTTGTCAATGGAGAAGGTAACATTACATTTGTATTTATCCCCTAATAAGGCTTTTACATTATACGACGTATTTCCTAGGAAAGGAAAATAAATTTGTAAATCATTTTCCGCTTGGTTGGCGTCCGGCGTATTCCTCTGTAAGGTGGAAAATTAGAGGTTTTCTTGATGATGATACTATCAACTAAATTTTGATCATACCCGTTGTTAACAGAAATAGATTTTATAACAGTAATTTCATTTTGTAAACTAATCGGGGACAGGGGTGTTGATAATGCGCTTTCAGTAGCGTAATGAAAGAATGCAACCTTACGTGCATGTGGATGGGCATAATCAGCTGGAATATCAGCTGGACTGCATCTGTCAACTTACGAGCCTAATTCTTTTCACTTGGTGGGAGTTTTAATTTTCTGATTTAACATGACGGAATATGTGATTAACGCTCATAAAATACTTGGTATGACCTACGGTAGGGGATCTTTTAGTGAAAGAACGTGCGGAGAATGGTTTCAGCGCTTCAAGAAGGGAAGAATACCGGCATAGTGGTGGAAAGGAGAAGGTTTCCAAAGCTACTGCAACCCACAGAAACAATCACAGGAGATCGATATCGAAAGCAATTGAACATTTGATCCGAGCACCGTGAAAGACAAACGGCCACCATACAGTGATGGACATGAAATGATGATTTTGCAGCTTGAAGGTGCTCGACACCATTTCGCAAAAGCCTGTCATAACGTACTTCGAAAAATTGTTTCCCCACCCGCCGTATTGTCCAGATATTTCTCCGCCTGATTTTTGCCTTTCTCAGTCAGCGGCACACAGACCGGCTGACCACCACTTCCGCTCAAATGAAAAAGTGAAAAATCGGATCCATTCACGGAATACCTCAAAATACGACAAGTGATTCCGGCGCAGGAGTCGTACGCCGTTCGAAACACACATGCAAGCAGTGGCCAACGACAGCCCATGCTTTGAATTGTAATTTATATTTCAATTTCTCATAATAAAGCCTGGAACTTAAAGAAAAAACGATGGAAGCAAATCTGCAGATCTTATCAAAAGTTGAAAGTTCTTTGTGAACTATAGTATGTCCTCATTACTGTCTCCTGTTCCTCTAATGGAATGGAGAAGTAGTAGTTGCACGTAAACAATCACGAATAATGTTTGTTCTATATGAGTTATATCACATTTAATATTGGAAAATATGGAACTAGTACGGAAAACGACTTTATTGGTTGTCACCGAATGCTTTCATGAAACCTTGTACTTGTATTACATATTGAAACTACAGCTGCTGAAAACAGTATGCTAATGACTACATATATTACTAAGGCTGTAACAAGCAGCAGTAGAATTCTAAGTGACCATAAACCGCAGGTGAAAGCTAAGATACTAAATTATGCAGTTAGTCCATTCAGGTCGAAAGTACTTATGGAGACATTACTGTATATAGTCACACTCCGATGAGCCTTTTTTTGTGTCATCAGTCTTCTGACTCGTTTGATGCGGCCGGCCTCAAATTCTTCTCTTGTGCCAACCTCTTCATCTCAGAGCAGCAACTGAAACCCACGTCCTCAATTACTTGCTGTACGTATTCCAGTCTCTTTCTTCCTTTACAGTTTTTGCCCTCTACAGCTCCCATTAGTGCCACGAAAGTCATCCCTTGATCTCGTAACAGATGTTCTATCATCCTGTCCCTTCTCCTTGTCAGTGTTTTCCACATATTTCTTTCTTCTCCGACTCTGCGCAGAACCTCGTCATTCCTTATCTTACCAGTCGACCTAACTTTCAACATTCGCCTCAGTACCACATCTCAAATACTTCGATTCTCTTCTGTTCCGGTTTTCCCACAGTCCATGTTTCGCTACCATACAATGTTGCGCTCCAGACGTACATTTTCAGAAATTTCTTCGTCAAATTAAAGTCCATTTTTGACACTAGTAGACTTCTCTTGGCCAGAAATGCCCTTTCCGCCAGGGCTAATCTCCTTTTGATGTCCTCCTTGCTCCGTTCATCATTGGTTATTCTGCTGCCAAGGTAGCTGAATTCCTTAACTTCATCTACTTCGTGACTATTAATTCTGATACTAAGTTACTCGCTGTTCTCATTACTGAAACTTCTCAATACTTTCGTCTTTCTTCGATTTACTCTCAACTCATATTCTATACTCATTATGTTGTTCGTTCCATTCAGAATATCATGTAATGCTTGCTCTCGTTCACTCAGGATAGCAATGTCATCAGCGAATCGCATCGTTGATATCCTTTCACCTTGAATTTTAATTCTTCTCTTCTTCCTTTTATTTACGTCATTGCTTCGTCGATGTACAGACTGAACAGCAGGGTAGAAAGACTACATCCCTGCCTTACACCCGTTTTAATCCGAGCACTTCGTTCTTGTTCGTCTACTCTTATTATTCCATCTCGGCTCTAGTACATATTGTATATTACCCGTCTCTCCCTATAGTTTACCATTATTTTTCTCAGAATTTCGATCATCTTGTCCAATTTTAAACCGTCGAACGCTTTTTCCAGGTAGACAAATTCTATGAACGTGTCCTGAAGTACTGAGTTATTCCTTCCGGCTGTATCGATAACCTTTGAGAACTTCATGCGCGTCTCGTCATCCCTTAGTACTACTGTGTCCCACTCCCTTGCGTATTGATTCTTCTTGCCTAAACTATTGAATTTCAACCTACTTTTCATCATTACTACTTTGTGATCTAAGTCTATATCTGCTCCTGGTTACGCCTTACAGCCCAGTATCTGATTTCGGAATCTCTGTCCGACCGTGATGTAATCTAACTGAAATCTTACCGTATCACACGGTCTTTTCCAAGCATACGCCCTACTCTTGTGATTCTGGAACAGATTATTCGTCATTACTAGCTGAAATTTATTACAGAACTCAATTAGTCTTTCTCCTATCTCATTCCTTGTCCCAAGCCCATATTCTCCCGTAACCTTTTCTTCTACTCCATCCCCTACAACTGCATTCCAGTCATCCACGACTATTAGATTTTCATCTCCCTTTGTCTACTGTGTTACCCCATCTCTTCATCTTCAACTTGCGACATCGGCATATATACCTGAACTACCGTTATCGGTGTTGGTTTGCGCCGATTCTGACAAGAGGAAACCTGTCACAGAACTATTCACTGTAACACACTCTCTACCCTACATTCCTATTCATAACGAATCCTATACCCATTATACCATATTCTGCTGCTGTTCATTTAATCAGAAGTCCTCGCCTTCTTTCCATTTCACTTTACTGACCCCTACTACTCGTAAATTTAGATTGAGCCTTTGTATTTCCCTTTTCAGATTTTCTAGCTTCCCTACCACACTCAAACTTCTGATATTCCACGCCTCGACTAGTAGAACGTTATACTTTCGTTGCTGATTCAATCTTTCTCTCTTGGCAGTCTTGGCAGTCTCCTCCTGGAAATCGGAATGGGAGACTGTTCCGGAATCTTTTGGCAATGGAGAGCTCACGATGACTAATTTCCAATTATAGGCCACGTGTCCTGTGGATACACGTTATGTGTCTTTAATGTAGTGGTTTCCATGGCCTTCGGCATCCTCATGCCGTTGATCACTGCTGATTCTTCCGCCTTTAGGGGCATTTTCCCAACCCACGGACAACAGAGTGCCCTGAACCTCTGTCCACCCTTCCGCCATCTTTGATAAGGCCGTTGCCAGAATGTGGGTGACCTCTTATGTCGGAAGTCTCGGCCGCCAAATGCTGATTGTTAATCAAAATTTAAGCTGTGGCTGGATTCGAACCCGGGACCGAGGACTTTTGATTACTAATCAAAGAAGTTATCCCTAGACAACGGGCTTAACAAGCGTATTACCGCAGTGTTGATTTTTTTCTTGTCTTTTACGTTTTGTCCACAATCTTTTCACTGATTTATGCCTTCGTTTAACTCTTCGTATACCACGCGAATTGTTTTCAGCGCAGCATGGCCCCTTTTCCTACAAACCTCGACAGTTTGCTTTACACGTTATAATCACATTTTGGTCCTCTCAGGGATAAAATACCAGTTCTGGAATGTTAGGCTGTACCTTATTTGTCTGTTTTTAATCCTTCCTCTAACTATTCTGTCAATTACCTGTACTGTAGGTCAGCTTGTTTTCTGGCACTCGATTGCTGTAGTGTAACTGAAATGCTTGCAGTTTCTTTTCTTCTGTTTTCCTGCGATTCACGTTCGTGTTACATGTCCTGCTACCATGTGAATAGGTGATAATGGCAGACATCTTTCTCGAAGAAACACTTACTATCTTGCATATTCCCAGTGCCGTGTCCTTCTTGTTTGGTTATTTTACTATGCTATCTAGATAGCAAAAGTCTATCACTTCTCCGAGATCAATTTACTTTCTACGTTTTGGAAGGCAAAATAATGAACAAAACATTACCAGGCACAAAATATGTCGAGATATGTAACAGAAAATATAGTCTACCACATAAAAAGTATTTACTGATTCAACTGCAAACTAACTTCGGAAAATGATTTACCAAATATTGTTGTGGCTATGAAGATTTAGAAAATCCAACTTTTATGAAGGTCGTTCAGGAATAGTTTATGAGCATTTTGGTGTAACAGCCTCGTCGTGTTCCGTAACAAATAAATTGCATTTCGTTAGAATTCTTGCCAACATTTATCTCTGTATCTGTATCCCACTGGAAACATCTGTCCAGTGGTGCAAATGTATAAGGTATGCACAGCTTATCTTTTCAGGAGACAACTTTTTTCCATTCAAACATGGTATTTACTGTTGACAACAATAATGCTGAGTTTACTCTTGGCCCTCTGTTTTGGGTTCAGTTCTGCTCATGTCTATCTAGGATTTGTTGTTTCGGCAATGCTAGTTGTACGTTAATAGTGGCACATGGCTTTATGGACAGATTTGTTGATGAAAAATTCGGTAATATACACCTCGCGTAAGTGTTCACTAAATGTGATGGAAGAACGGCGCAACGACGCTACGGCGACTCCGCAGTGACGGCAACCACGTCACACTACTCTTATGTCACTACATATGCCCTGCGGAAAATCTGATATTTCCGTGTTATTCTGATTGTCTATTGCAAGCGTTATCGCTGTTGTGAATGTTCTCCCAGAGAAACAAATGTAATTCATAATTACATCGTCACTCTGTAACGAGTTGCAGGAGACTTTTGTATCCTATGCCGCAATACCCAATAATATATACCTGACCAACTAGGATATTTAGTTGGCCGTATTCGGGTTTACCCTCTATAAAATCAACTATTGCGCCCCCACGATAGGCAGTGGGTCAGACGCTGGACGCGTGTTCTTAGGAGCAGAGAACACAACTTCATCTAGTCATCCTGTTATGATCTTTCCATGAAGGATTCAAATGAATGTTGAATTGCTCATCCCACAAGGCGCACCTACACAGTTCCCCCTTTCTAGTCGCTGTGAGTTGTGCCTCTGCCTCTAAGTATGACCACATCGGTAATACATTCAAGACTAACCTTCCCTTTCTTTCTCTGTATTTCTGTCAAAAAAGAAAACGATAAGTGAGAACGAAGAATGAAGTAAACGCAAATCTTAGGGCAAATAAAATCACACGTGACCACAAACACACACACACACACACACATACACGTACACACACACACACACACACACACACACACACACACACACACAAGACGGGCACACAAAGGCACGGAAAACTAAAATTACTAAAAATCGTTGGGTAGGTCCTAAGTCGAAACTTTTAGAACGCATGTCTTATATTTGTCCTATATTACATCGGTAACATTTTTCCATGAAAAAACTAAGTGTTATGTGTAACAAATACACACTGAACTACCCATACCTCTTGTTTCGTGTTGCTGCTGTTGATTTTAGCTGAAGAATTTAATTTAACTTGACACAAAACAGTGGCATAAGTAGGTGCGTATTTGAAGCGGCTGTAGTGTTTACTTTCTTGATCATCAGTGTCTACGACATGTCCCCATCTGTTACCTGACTCCTGTATCATTCGTTGTTTTAGAACATTGCAGACATAATAGAACTTATTTTTCCTAACATTAAGATTTCTCATGCTACGATATGCTGGAATTATTCTGTTGTCTGTACTATGCAAGATCCATTACAGATGGCTATTTTCTATAAAATAACAGAAAAGTTTGTGTGTGTTGTATAGGATCGTTTCAAGCAGTTTACTACAATTAACTGTTCGTCGCTCTTGTACATATGGTGTCCCAAGATGAATCATTGACATTCAAAGAGAATATAGGAACACTTATTTAAAGCAAGAAATTTCATGCTGATAAAAGCTCTAATCCATATGGTTTCCGAGGTAGCACACGTTTAATGACACCGTTGTACGTTACTCTTGAGTAACTGTAGTGAAAAGGTTTCGCAGTACAAATCTTAACTACACTACATTTCACACAAAAAAACTTCTGATCATTTTTCTGTTCTACTAATAGTTTGCTAGAAGACAACGAGGGAATATTGAAAATGTCGAGCTACGTGTCTGAGCTTTAGCTTAGGTAGTTCTTGTAAGTGGATTTTCCCTGCATGATAGACTCCTAGTGCCCCATAACAAATTATTCGTCTCGATCTCTCTTGTGCATTGTAAACAATGACAATGTACTGAACAATACAGAAAATAAATAACAGTGTACAATAAATGTATTCTATCTCGGAAACCATTCTGAATAGAATTTATGTCAATATGAAGTTTTTTTCTTTAGAATATCTTTGCTATAATAACCCTGAATATTGATCATTCCTCCTGAGGCACCCTGTGTAGTAGAATGCCAAACAATTTAGATCCTTAGTCGTTTTGCACAAGTTCCAATGATACGTACATTGCAACTAACATAGCCCATTGTTAAAATATTACTGGCTTCTGAGAATGTAAAAGCTAATCGATTGTTAGCACACTGATGGAAATGCCGCTCTTCGGCATGTCAGGAAAAATGGAAATTTCTAACGAACGAGCTGCCGTATAACTTGCCTGAAACGTGGTTGATGTTAAGAAAATCCACGTCCACTGTGCAAAGCTGCATCTTAATGGAATCACCGTATCTTAATAGAAATCTCGAGAAGCGCAGCCGTTGACGGTGGAAGTAAATGGCAGAATCCGCGGAGAATTTATGCGTTAGAACAACGTCTTACACTAGACTTTACTACTCAACCATTACAGCGTTCTCCCATTACTGACAGAGGTATGCCTCAAGATACCATGTTAAGTCAGTAAAGTGTTAATCAGCTTGCACTGACCGTTGATTAGAAAAAAAACTTGTTTACTTGATTACATTGTGTTGTATCAAGTTGAATTCGTAAGCAACCACAGATGAGGTATTAACGGGCGTAATACTTATTTTTGGTAGTAACACGTATCATTAAATGTAGGAAACAATTATACTTCATATATCAGTTCATTAACTTTCAGATTCACCGATATTAGTAAAACTTTAACAGCTTATTGCATTTACTTTTGTATTCTGTTACTGTTATTGTCTTACAAGTCGCCAGCAGTAGCACCACACCTTATAAGTTTTAAGTAAATAGATATACCTAATTAAACTGAATATCAAGTTGTAAGCTGACAGTTTGAAACACGTATGTAACGTAGCAGCGATGGCGAGGCATTGCAGCGTCTCTGACCAGAGAGTATGCGCTTGACCGCGCGAGTGTTACGAGCAGTACTCTGTCAGTAGTCGTTGCGAGTGGTAGCTCTGTTCAGTGGCGTGCAGTACGCTAGTAGTCGTCATGCAGAGCGGTCAGTCAGTAGTAGCAGCCCAGTGCGGTTGTGTGATGTAGTCTGTCGGCAACACTGGTCAAGATGCTGAATGAGGTATATTGTTAATTAAGATAATCATCGGATAATGTAAAGTTTATTTATTGTAATTAATCTCCAACAAGTGCCCCAATAATAATTTTTATTCCAAAGCAGTTTTTACAAAACAAAATTTATTTAATTGCACTTCCCATTTCATTCCACTTCCGTTAAAGAAAAATTTCAGTAAAATCACAAAAAAAAGGGATATTATTATTTGCAATGCAGTTCCTCCAAGCCGTGCGCAAGAATAAGAGCAGAAATTTGACTAGCAGTTACAATGAGGTAAGACTTTAATTCTGATTTTTGCACAGGGCCAAAGACCGATATTTCGGTTTAATTGAATTTCATTAGCACTGAATTGTTTTTCATTATTTTTGTGGGAGCTTACACCAGAGTCAGATTGCGAATTTCACATTTTTGTTGCCTTTGTCAGTACATTCCATTGCAGGGAGGTTATTCTTGGCTCATATTCATTTATTATTTCTGTCTTTAAATTTTGGTGGAGAAGTTACACTTAGCGCAATGTCCATTAGCATTTATAATATAATATTTCTGTCTTTTGAAAATTATTGTGGGGAGGTTACACTTGGCGACACCCAGTCCAGGATCGTATTTCGTTGAGAATCTTTTGAAAGACAGTCAGATATCTGCTCTTATTTGCTTAAGTATAATTAGGATTTGGCGCTACGCTTTTACTAATCTTGTGACTTTCTTTCTACAGGTCAACGGCAATTCGTTGCTCTATTGTATTTGTGTGTTGCTTTTGCATATGTGCTTAATTGTTTTGTGAATATTTGTGACTATTGTAAAAATGCCGCGAAAGACTGTGAATAGTGTATCGCGAGGTATTACGAACGAAATTACCGGCTCAAACAACTTTACCGATAGGACATGTGACACGCAGTGTAATGATGACAATCCTGCGTTCACTAACAATCAGTGCATTCCAACCACTAGTGATGACTTTTACCTTGATAATGAACAAACGAACTCAATTGTCTCGTCTGTTAATTTGACGACAATTGATGACGCGGAACGCTCTATTGTAATGAGCGCTGCCCAGCTTAACACACCCGATTTGGAAAATTCAAGTAACGTACAGACAAATTTGTCTAATGAAAGTGATCAGGATACTCAAAGTAGGACGGATTTATTTAATTCCGGAACAGTGTCTGACAATGTACATCCGACTGATAAACGTTTTTGTAAATTACAGAATGACCAAATGGTCACACAAAACGCGACAATTGTAGATACACAATCAAACAGTACTGAGAATAGAGTAGGTAATGTCACCTTGGAGCAGTTTATGGCAATATTGATACAACAGAATGAAAAACAAAGTGAAGATTTCAAACAACAATTTAGTGAACAGGACAAAAAATTTAATAAAATTGATGAAAATTTTAGACAACTTAGGGAAGATAACAAACGCTTAAATGAAAAACTTGACAATAATGACGAAAATTTCAAACAACTTAGTGAGCAGAACAAACAGTTAAATGAAAAATTAGATGACAATTCCAAACAGCTTAGTGAACAAATTAGAGCCGTTGCCGCGCAGTGCCATGACACTAAGGAACAGTTGCGCGTGGAAATTGAGGCTTGTTCACAAAAAAATAGCGAAGAAATTAAATCTGTTGCGCAAGAATTAAGAGAAATGCAAACAGCCGCAACAGAAACACTCAGAGACGAAATTAGCGGAGTCGCTAAACAATGCTCTGAAAAAGCTACACAATTACGCGACGAGTTTAAAGCAATGACGGTAGAACTTTCGCGCACAATGGACGCTAAGATAGACGCGAAATTCGAACAGCAGAACACTCAGATTAACGAGCGCTTTAATCAGCACATACAGAACAGTGATACGCGTTTCCGCAAATTTATTCAGGATCAAAATAAAGTCAAACGTCAAGTCATGGAAACAATCACTGCACAAAGACAAGAGGACAAACGTAAAATGTTCGCGAAAGCGAAGACGTATGTAGACAATAATATTACTACAGTGTCCGACAAAATTAATACCATAGAACAATTGAACGCGGAATTACGGGATGAAATTTCTGATCTTAAATCAAAAACAGATACACACACAGTAAATATTCAAACAGTGACAGACAGATTCGAACAATTAGAACTAACACAGGATTGCGATGTCATCAAAGCTGATGTTAAAAAACTGAGCGAAACTACGCGTAAGTTGCAAAAACAGATTAATGCGTCTGATTCTAAAACGGATGATCAGGTTAAAATACTGACTGAAAAATGTGATGAATTGGCCAGTCGTATTGATGTCATCGAAAATACTAATGACAATAAATCAGACGATACTGCACCGGTTTCATTTAACCAAACACCTGAATTTCAAAATTTACAGCAGACAATTAATGAGATCGATTCGTCTAATAACACGTTGCGTAGAAAGTTATCGAGTTTACAACAAGAAGTAACAGAGATGAAAAGTATTTCAGTTAATAACATACCACAACAGAATCCGCCACTTTGCGAACATTTGTCTGACTCACGCAGCGTGTATAATGTGAACAATTTACAGAGACTACGCGAATTAAAATCCGAAAAGCTACGCGACTTAAAATCTGAAAAGCTACGCAACTTGAAATCCGAAATGACACAGACGAACAGATTCACACACAAACCTGAACGTGTTATCAAACTGAGTGAAGAGAACGTAGATTTAGAGCAATTTGCATTTGTAAGAAAATCTAAGGAATTTCATAATGACAGAACACTGGTACACGCTTTGAGCTGTATACGACAATTTGTTTTGATGCTTTCACCATTATTGCCTGTAATGCAGAAACTAGCTTTGAACCAGATGCGACAATTTGTTTTTGTATTTACAACAGCATTGCATATAATGCAGAAATTAATATGGATACAACAACTTGCTTTTGGAATTTTACCGCCATTGCCTGCAACGCAAAAGTTAAAATTTATTTGCAGTGCGTAAATGACCTCAGGGGATTCATTACGCTTTAATGAATATGTGCCGTAGCGAGCATAGGGCCCCGAGCTGTAGTAGTGCTATTTCATCTTTAGCTTTCTGCACTGCTGCCTTTTCTTCTACTATCCTTTATATCTATCAAAACTGCTCTTTAACTATTGCTCTATCTAGGATTAAGAATATGTAATAAAAACCCGATAAGACAAATTTTTACCGAATGTGACAATTTTCATTAGGCACTCCAGAATCACGAGAACTTATATAACAGATAAAAGTCGTAATCTTCAGTATGTGTAAAATTATGAACAATCGGAACCACATTTTTGTAACAATAGATGTTTTTTCACCACAATAGCATGAAAGTCAGCCGCTTAGCATACGTAACCAACAATGCAGTCTACAAGGTCAACCAAACTTTAATGTTTCGCCGCGTGCACGTATAGTCCCAGCCCCAACAAATAGTAACGCATGGCAGCAAAGAAATAACTACGTACAGACAACACACTATTTCATCTCGCATCGCAATGCGCCGTATAGAAATTACTATCATGACAGACGTAAAAATAACGAGCACAATTTTCAGCGTACAATTAATAACAGTCGATCTTATGAGCAGCAACAACATCAGCAACAACATATTATGATGAATGAAACAGACAATAGGTGTCATCCATAGCATAACACGTCAGTAAGAAATAACAGAACAGTTCATATAGTGGATATGCCACAACATTCTCCCGTAAATAACAGCACGTACGATAGAATTTAACCAGATACAGCACAGATTGCATATTACAGTAACGCAAACATTACTTTTGACACGCAGAATTTTGTTCACGAAAATGTTATTAATTTTGACGCCATCCGACACACGTTTGCATTAAGGACAGAATTACGACGTATATAGACGATATTCTTATCGCAGAAGCTAACTGGTCTGAACATCGCATTTTGGCAAAACTTCTATAAAATTTCTTGGACACGTAATTTCAGCAGAAGGCATTGCACCTGATCCGGAAAAACTTCAAGCTCTACGTGACATTACTGTTCCTACAACAAAAAAGCAATTACGCAGTTTTTTGGGCTTAATTAACTTTTTTCGTAAATTTATTCATCACTCCGCTTTAGACACGCCTAGACTATGCCAATTAACAGGTAAAAACACTATTTGGTCTTGGGATAAGCAAGCACACTCTGAATTTATGAACCTGAAACATGCTTTGTTGAATGCTCCACTTTTATCGCACCCAGATCTTACCAGAAATTTTTCCATTGCCACCGACAGTTCCAACACCGCTTTAGGCGTACACATTTTCCAGGAAATTGAAGAAGATGGTTCTACAGTAATCAAAAACATCGCATTTGCAAGCCGCATTCTGTCACCTGCTGAACGAAATTATTCTGTTACAGAACTTGAAACATTATGTGTTGTATGGGCTTTTACGAGATTTAGGCACTTTGTTTATGGCAGACATACCACCGTTTACACAGACCACAGAGCGATACAATTTTTACTTTCGGCTAAATTCACTCACGATAGGTTAAGTAGATGGAAACTATATTTACAAGAATTTAATTTTACAATAGTTCACATTCCCGGTACACAAAATGTTATGGCAGACGCACTATCGCATTCTCTCGGCAACAATCAGCAAGACGTAGCAACCAACTTCTGCAAAACAAATTTCAGTGTCATGTACATTCAGCAAGTTACATTTGAAAACTTTATTTCATCGTCATTACAGGACATAGCACAAGAGCAAAATAAAGACAATGTGTGGAAAGAAATTAAACACCTTTGGCAAGATAGGAAAAATGTTACGATTAGGAACCACTACACTGTACGCAATGACATTCTGTTTCGCCGCTCTCATCCTGACAGCAACAATTGGTTATTATGCATTCCTGACGAACTGGTTAACAAATTAATTTGGTACACTCATTTAAGTTACGCACATTACGGAGCACGAAAATGTTTTCTTATACTGAGACAGAACTGTTATTTTGCCAACATGGAGAAACGTATACGACGAGTTTTAGCGTCTTCTAAAATTTGCCAGAAAGCTAAATCAGACACCACTTCACATATTCCTCCTTTATATCCCATTGTACCTGTTAAATTAAGACATATGGCCGCAGTAGACATTTTTGGTCCGATTCCGAGAACTAACAGAGGTTTTTGCTACATCTTTATCGCTGTTGAGCTCACTTCAAAATTTGTTACTTTCACTCCATTACGCAAAGCTACTGCTAAAACTGTTTCGAAAGCATTTGTAAAACATTTTCTATTTCATGTAGGGCATGTGATGAAAGTAATTTCTGATAATGGATCTCAATTTCGTAGTAGCGTATGGACACGCATGTTACGAGCCAGAAACATTTCTCCGATCTATATATCCAAGTACCATGCTTCTTCGAACCCCTGTGAAAGATTAATGAAAGAAATTGGTAAGATGTGCCGAATATACTGCCACAAAAGACATATTGATTGGGATACACACATACTCTCATTCCAAGATGTAATTAATTCTATTCCAAATGAATCCACTATGCTATCTCCATCTGTTATACTGAAAAACGTTGAACCACCAAACAAAATTAAAGAATTAGTAAACTTCCCTAAATGTCGTCGACTAAGACACCACGAAATAATTGACATTGCGCTGAACAACATCAAACGTGCCGCAGAGCGCCGGAGAAGACAGCAAAAACAGGTTTGTACACGCCGCGACTTTCACGTTGGACAGAAGATATTAGTACGTACACACTATTTATCCAGCAAATTAAAAGGTAAGTGCAGTAAATTTGAACTTCTATACGCAGGTCCACATCGGATTCGCAGCATCCCTCACCCCAATGCTGTACACGTCGAAACTTTGAGAACCAGAAAATCGAAAGGCAACCACCATATCTCAAACATTAAACCGTTTATTGAATGAAGACACTTTATGATTCAACACACTATGATGTCATTTACTAATGCAATTATTTCACCTGACTAATTACTGATGATTATCGTATTTTTCTTGGAGAGTGGCCGACAGGGTAAGGTTAGCAGGTCGCTTTTCTTGTCGTTACACATCAGACCGTGCACATTTTCCATTTTTTGTGTGTATACGATTGTATTCCAGTTTTGTTTGTATGCACTGTGAAATAGTTAAGATATAACACACACCAGTCGACTTTGACATTTTTTTTTTTTTTTTTTTGCCTTATGACATCTCAACATCGTGACTGTTTTACATTTTTTTGCTGCTGCATTGTGATATTCTCTGTACATTTTGGCTTTGAACACTATCAATGTCTTTGACATATTACGTTTTCTGTCATGTTATGCTGTATGGTTAATTATGTCGCCATAAACCAGTCATTATTTAGTGGGTATATGATTTAAATGCAAGACGTTAATCTCTGTTCATCAATATCAGAAAGAAATGATGCGTGTAAGAAATAAATTCAACAGAAATGGGAATTTCACCTACGGAATAAACGAAAGAAGATGCAATAACTTTATGAGGAAGAGTAAATGGATCAGGATTAACAAGCATTAACAAGAATATACTGTACTCATCGTAGAATAGCAGTCTTAACTAATTTTTTCTTTCAGAATACAAGGTGATTGATGCAGGCTGTCAGAGAGAACTAAACATCTTAGTTTTAGTGATGAAATATGCTAGAGATAAGGAATAGTTGTATAATGAGTAATGAAGTGATTTTTTGCAGATGATAATGAATACTGATGCATAATGATGAAGGATATGCTGTTATGAATAATGAAGTTTTTCTTTACAGGTGATGATAATATTGAAGTTATGATAATATGGATAATGAAGTGATGGATAATGAAGTTTTTTCTTTACAGATGAGGATAATGTTGAAGTTATGTATTTATGCTACGTAGTTATTTAAGTATTTGTTGCAGTTTGTTTTGACAGCAGGTATTATATTGCATAGTAGGATGACGGAAAGTTTTGGAAAGGACAGCTATGGAACACATTTTATACACATTTCACTACCTGTTAATTCGAAGTTCACTACTTTTCAGCATAGTGTGCGTTTCTTCTTTCAGGTCAATAATCCATTTTGTATTTTTTCCAGGAGAAGCTTTTCATGATACTTACTAAACCTGTTACTTATTATACCTGTTCTAGTACTTGCATTTTTATTTTTTTTTACCCATTTGTGTTTATCATTTATGAATGAGATCACATATACTGCCTTGTTACATAATCTTGCTACAGCTGACTCATGACGAATGACGTTCCCTATCCTCATTTGCAGCAATAGGTCAAAAGCAAATAGTGTTGTGCCTCAGCAGTTAATTATCGATCCCAGCGCAATGCATTGCTAACAAAAAAAAAAATGTATTACCAGTCCCAAATAGTGATACCAGTTTGAGAAAGCTCTGAGTAATGCTGATTAGCTCTGAATAGTATGTCACTTGAGTAATGACTTCTTAATGAGACAAAAAAAAGTATATATTTAAAATAATGGTTTGTCACTAGCTAATAACTGCCACTGTTTATTGTAATGAGACTACTTATAATGCCTGTGATTATTAATGCTTTGATTGTAATTAGCTGATTTTTAATAATGACTTTGTAATGATCTGAATAATACTGAATGAGGAACAATGATTTATTGTAATGAGACTACTTAAAATGCCCATGATTATTAATGCTATGACTGTAATTAACTGATTTTAATATTGACTTTGTAATGATCTGAGTAATACTGAATGATGAACTATGTTTTATTCCATTCAATACTTGCTGGCCACTGAGTGCCAATAATTAATGTCACCCGATGAATTGTTATTAATTATGCCATTAATTAGCTCTTGTTTTCAATGTTGATACTTTGTAACTGGTAAATAATATGATTGTTTCATAATGCTTTGTAATTAGAAGAAGGCTAATGATTCTTAATTATGCTTTATAATTGGGAAAGAATGCAATTGTTTAATAATGCTTTGTAATTAGGAAAAGGCTAATGATTATTACTGTTGGAATGACAAATAATTAATTAACTATGCCATACTTTGTAACTGGAAAAGAATGTGACTGTTTAATAATGCTTTGTAATTAGGAGAAGGCTAATGATTATTACTATATTGAAATGACAAATGATTAATTAACTATGCCATACTTTGTAACTGGAAAAGAATGCGATTGTTTCATAATGCTTTGTAATTAGGAGAAGGCTAATGATTCTTACTATATTGGAATGACAAATGATTAATTAACCATGCTATACTTTGTAACTAGTAAAAGAAGGCTACTGATTCTATGTAAAACAATTAATGAACATTTTTCTCTAATACTACATACTTGGTACAGAAATGTTCAATAACTGGGCTATGAATGCCACAAACTACTAACGAAGACTGTAATTGTGAATATTATGTGACTTAATGTCCTTCACCTCATGAGCTAACTACCCTGAATTACTGCAATGTCCATTTGTCCTGTCTATCCTAGTGATCATGGAGCACTATCTTTGGTTTTGCACTAATTCTACGTTGGTGTGCCTTGTAAGAGCGTGGTGTTGACACGACATGCTGTCCACCACCGTGAGCGGTGAAGACGTTATTATGGTCCCACTGTTTGGTGTACCTAATGTACTGCCAAAATGAGAACATGGAACATTACTACGACCGTTCAGTGTCTTGGCTACACTGATAAATTCTGATGGGAAAAGAACTTCAAGTTGTGTCACTTGGTGTTGTACTTCTGTGGAAAGATATGGACTTTCAGAACAGCTGTGTGCAATCTAAAGTGCTACAACCATGATGCAATCCTTCCCTTTCCTATCCTAGTTCTTGTCACATAATGAAAATCATTTTTTGGTAACATCATTTATGTTCGTGGGTTATACATTTTTTTTTTTTTTTTTTGATTCGCTGAACTCCAGTGCGAGTACACTTATGTCACTTATCGATATGAGTTTTTTTTTGCCATTATGTTTATTTATTGCGAAAATGCTAAAGACATTTTTTTGATTTGTTCTGAAGTGCAGTATATGTACACTCTTGTCTTTCATATTGTATATACATTTTTATTTTAATGATATGTTCTGAACTACAGTGCATGTGCACGTATGTTAGGTGTTAATATGTTTTCTACTGAACTTCAGTGCCTGTGCACTCTGTTATCTATCAAATAATTTGTATATACATTTTTCTGATTTGCTACTATGTTTTGTACTCATATCTTGTCTTTGTCTGAAATGTTTTGTACTCTGTGCATGTGCACCACGTTTAATTCATGTATCTAAACATTCTGTAAGTTATACAAGTTGACTAATTAATGAAAAATTTTGCCGCGCTTGGCAAGTCCAAATGACTCACCATCGCTGCCAAATTTTTGCCCCCCCAGTGGAGGGTTATGAAACACGTATGTAACGTAGCAGCGATGGCGAGGCATTGCAGCGTCTCTGACCAGAGAGTATGCGCTTGACCGCGCGAGTGTTACGAGCAGTACTCTGTCAGTAGTCGTTGCGAGTGGTAGCTCTGTTCAGTGGCGTGCAGTACGCTAGTAGTCGTCATGCAGAGCGGTCAGTCAGTAGTAGCAGCCCAGTGCGGTTGTGTGATGTAGTCTGTCGGCAACACTGGTCAAGATGCTGAATGAGGTATATTGTTAATTAAGATAATCATCGGATAATGTAAAGTTTATTTATTGTAATTAATCTCCAACAAGTGCCCCAATAATAATTTTTATTCCAAAGCAGTTTTTACAAAACAAAATTTATTTAATTGCACTTCCCATTTCATTCCACTTTCGTTAAAGAAAAATTTCAGTAAAATCACAAAAAAAAGGGATATTATTATTTGCAATGCAGTTCCTCCAAGCCGTGCGCACGAATAAGAGCAGAAATTTGACTAGCAGTTACAATGAGGTAAGAATTTAATTCTGATTTTTGCACAGGGCCAAAGACCGATATTTCGGTTTAATTGAATTTTCTTATCACTGAATGGACTTTAATTTTTTGTGAGGAATTTATATTTGAGTCAGATTGCTAATTTTTGTTTAATTGTCATTGTCAGTAAATTTCAGTGGAGAGGTTACAAGTTGTTAAATTTTCGAAGCAACTCAAATTATTTTACAACTATATTCTGCTACGGTTTCTACAGTTTTCGTCAAAAACAGTATTTACACCATGTAGCATCACAGTGTACTTAGTGGATAGATTAAAGTACTCAACATTGAGTCGTTCTGTAGTCATAGAGGCATTCCAAATATTGTTACATGCACCCTATAGCTGAACTGTCTTTTGATCAGGGCATTTCCATCCTCTATTAAGCGTCCTCCAGGCAACCCAAACATGATGTCCTGGAGCAGTTCCTTCATCAGATATCATCAAATCACTAAAGTGCTGGAAGCTACATTCGTTAGTTCATACGAAGGTTTTCTTTAGATTGCACAATCCTTGGGCGTGTATCAAATACCTCCCCTTTGAGCGATGTGACCTGCTGTAAGAATATTTATGCAAGAGGTATTTCGCAAATTCAACATCAGTATAAATGTTGATTTTCTGACATTTGGACGTCCACTAACAATGTTGAAGACTTGTTTAGTGCAGTACCAGAACACGCGGAGCAAGCCTATTCACCTTGTACGCCGTACAGCATTGTTTATCGTCTGGATATTTCATTTTTGAATTTGAGGGTTTAATTTAAGAAGGTCGTTGTGACTGCGTTTGGTGGCATGGAACAATTTAAGGACGTATTTAGTGTTCTTCCAGCTTGTTCAGTCCACTTGTGAAATGCAGTTAATCGTGTCTTTAACGAGCTCAGGTTCAACTGAATTTCGCTGTAGTCGTCCTGGAGACTTTCAGTAACAGTCCCTACAGTCCTTCAAATTTGTCAGAGCAAGATCGACATCGTACAGAAGGAACTTCGGGATTTCGATTCTTGACAACGAGGTTGCTCTTCGTTATATATAAAAAGAATTTTAAAAAAGGCGACGGATCACGAAGGAATTATCCGAATGCGACCGAAATCGTTAAATGTGATGTAGATGTACAGGCAAAAAGACTAGTATAATTTAAGAAAAGTTGGGATGATTTGTTCAAGAGATACAGCTTCACAAATTGAGCAAGACAATATCGCGTTGGTCCTCTGGCCTCTATGCAATCACTTATTCAACTTGGCATTGACTGAAAAAGTTGTTGGCTGTCCTCATGAGGGATATCGTGCCAAATTCTGTCCAATTGGCACTTCAGACGGTCAAAATCCCGAGCTACTAAGACGGTCCTGCCCATAATGTCCAAACGTTCTCAGTTTTGGAGATATCTGGCGAGGTTGTTGGCCAAGATAGAGTTTAGTAAGCACAAATTGCAATGTTAACTCTCGCCCTGTGAGAACGGACATTATCTTACTGAAATGTAAGCCCAGGATGTCTTACCTTGAAGGGCAGTAGAACGGGGTGAGAGTAACCAGCAGGTCTGATAGATCTTTCCGCAGTTGAGACCATTTGGATCATTACGGGCTAGGCCCTCCTATCAGCTCGGGATTTTGACGATCTAACGCCCCACCTTTCGCAGCAATGCAGGTTGCTATTCTCCCATGGAGACGATCGTAGAGATGCTGGATGTAGTCCTGTGGAACGGCTTGCCATGCGATTTCCATCTGGCGCCTCTGTTGGACCAGCGTTCGTGCTCGACGTGCAGACCGCGTGAGACGACGCTTCATCCAGTCCCAAACATGCTCAATGGGGGACAGATCCGGAGATCTTGCTGGCCAGGGTAGTTGACTTACACCTTCTAGAGCACGTTGGGTGGCACGGGATACATGCGGACGTGCATTGTCCTGTTGGAACAGCAAGTTCCCTTGCCGGTCTAGGAATGATAGAACGATGGGTTCGATGACGGTTTGGATGTACCGTGCACTATTCAGTGTCCCCTCGACGATCACCAGTGGTGTACGGCCAGTGTAGGAGATCGCTCCCCACACCATGATGCCGGGTGTTGGCCCTGTGTGCCTCGGTCGTATACAGTCCTGATTGTGGCGCTCACCTGCACGGCGCCAAACACGCATACGACCATCATTGGCACCAAGGCAGAAGCGACTCTCATCGCTGAAGACGACACGTCTCCATTCGTCTCTCCATTCACGCCTGTCGCGACACCACTGGAGGCGGGCTGCACGATGTTGGGGCGTGAGCGGAAGACGGCCTAACGGTGTGCGGGACCGTAGCCCAGCTTCATGGAGACGGTTGCGAATGGTCCTCGCCGATACGCCAGGAGCAACAGTGTCCCTAATTTGCTGGGAAGTGGCGGTGTGGTCGCCTACGGCACTGCGTAGGATCCTACGGTCTTGGCGTGCATCCGTGCGTCGCTGCGGTCCGGTCCCAGGTCGACGGGCACGTGCACCTTCCGCCGACCACTGGCGACAACATCGATGTACTGTGGAGACCTCACGCCCCACGTGTTGAGCAATTCGGCGGTACGTCCACCCGGCCTCCCGCATGCCCATTATACGCCCTCGCTCAAAGTCAGTCAACTGCACATACGGTTCACGTCCACGCTGTCGCGGTATGCTACCAGTGTTAAAGACTGCGATGGAGCTCCGTATGCCACGGCAAACTGGCTGACACTGACGGCGGCGGTGCACAAATGCTGCGCAGCTAGCGCCATTCGACGGCCAACACCGCGGTTCCTGGTGTGTCCGCTGTGCCGTGCGTGTGATCATTGCTTGTACAGCCCTCTCGCAGTGTCCGGAGCAAGTATGGTGGGTCTGACACACCGGTGTCAATGTGTTCTTTTTTCCATTTCCAGGAGTGTATTTTTAGTGTTTTTCAAATTATTCCCTAATAAAATGAATACACTTTTGCCCACATTCGAACCAAAACTGGAAAACAGTTATCCACTCTGACTTTGATACCTAAAGATATGGTTTCACAAGAATTCAACAGGTACCTGAGATAACGAAAATCACTAAACAGGTAGTACAAAGTGTTTCATGTGCCGTACAGACTAGTACATTAGCAGTTTCCCCTATGTGGCGGTATCGAGCTTGCTCTTCTGGCAGAGGAGTGGAAACGGGCAGCCTTCAGATAGGTGAAATGAGGAGATGAATCACAATGTTTCTGCTTTCTGCTAAAATTACGTAATATACTTTACAGACGTGGTTCCCAAAAAATAAATCATATATAAAACAAAATAAATAAATAAAACAGATACACCAGAGAAACCGCAGCGATGAGACGAACTCACTGCATCTTTAAGCTTAATACCAAACCCTCTATTTTAAAAGTTACAAATGTTTTAATTACAGTAGTTTGTTAAATTACCAACAAACGAACTGAAGGAGGAATATGTACTCAAGATACATCATATAAAAGCTGGCCACGTCATTAAACACTAGAACACTCAGTTGGGCATGTGTATAAATAATTATGAGCGATTTCATGAAATTTATAGCCAAATTACGCTACTACTATGAATTATGGTCACAAAAAAGAAGCATGGTATCAACATGAGTGTCCCAAACCATTTCCTAGTATTCCCAGAGTAGTGGTCGCAGCAACGTCTTTCCTCGGTATGACGTCTTTTTCCCGATCGACGCAGGAGCAGTTAATCACACCGGCTTAGGATTGCATGGTATTAAAGATATATATGCAATTTAGAGTTCGAGCGTGATGAATGATCGTATGTGGCCAATTACCGGTGTAGTTTATTCATAACTATGCTAAGAATGTGTCAATACCTTAACGAGGTGGCAAACTGATATTAAGAATTTTATCTATGTTCTGTGCATGTGCGTAATTGTGTTTGAATATTGAATGGTGGTCAAATTGTTAATGATTAACTTGAATACAGTTGTCGTGACGTTAGTAAATGCTTAGCTGCTATCATGGGCAGAAGCCATCGCGTTGCAGTGTGCCGCGTGTCTTGGGATAGCGTTTTACGTGAGTTCAGTACTTCGAAATTCGGGAATCTGAAACTTGACGGAACTTAAAATTAGTTGTGTGGCCTTTACTGAGTGTTTTTGTGCTGCTACGTGAACTTCAACATTGTTTGAGCGGTTTAAGACATTTCTGTAATGTAATATTTCGCTACATTTATAGTTACTTATAACAGTGTTTCAAACTTGCGACATGTTTCGTGACGATAGTAATTCAGATTAACGAACTTTGATTCTAGTATGAACTATCAGCTACATTTTCGCGCATTTGAACTTTAAGAATTTACTGCTCATTTTTGAGTTTTTCTGTTGAAAGAGTATTATTGCAGGATTGTGCCTATGTGCAAAGCGTAAAAAAGTGCAACACGACAACCATCATTGTACTATTCTCTTTCGTAACGCTCTTATGCCTCGGGCATGTATGTGTGTGATGTCCTTAGTTTAGTTAGGTTTAAGTAGTTCTAAGTTCTAGGGGACTGATGACCTCAGAAGTTATGTCCCATAGTGCTCAGAGCCATTTGAACCATAACGCTCTTACTTTAAACACTCATTGTAAACAAACCATACAGTCTATTTTTGACCTGCCATTGTTTTAACTATAAAATATGACAGATTTTAAAACAGTTGTAACGTCGGATCTCAGTGGGCTCACTTTGTGCTTGTTTAAGAAAACTTAAAAGGCAACACTCATCTTTTTTGCAGCTTAAAAATAGTTCAAATGGCTCTAAGCACTATGGGACTTCACATCTGAGGTCATCAATCCCCTAGACTTAGAACTACTTAAACCCAACTAACCTAAGGACATCACACACGTCCATGCCCGAGGCAGGATTCCAACCTGGTACCGTAACAGCAGCGCGATTCCAGACGGAAGCGCTCAGAACAGCTCGGTCACAGCGGCCTGCTTTTGCAGCTTATGTTAGTGCTTAATACATTGAAGACACAAAGAAACTAGAACACCTGTTTAATATCGTGTGGGGCCCCGACGAGCAGGCAGAAGTGACGTAATACGACGCGGCATGGATTACACTAATATCTGAGGTAGTGCTGGAGGGAACTGATACCATGATTTCGTAAGAGTACGAGGGGATGGAGATCTCTTCTGAACAGAACGTTGCAAGGCATCCCGGATATGCTAAATAATGTTCGTGTCTGGAGAGTTCGTCGACCAGCGAAAGTCTTTAAACTCAGAAAAGTGTGCCAGGAGCCACTCTGTAGCAATTTGCTGCGTCCTGCTGGAATTGCCCAAGTCTGTCGGAAAGTACAATGGACATGAATGGATGCAGGCGATGTGACAGGATGCTTACGTACGTGTCACTTCTCAGAGCCGTATCTAGACGTATCTGGGGTTCCATATGGCTCCAACTGAACACGCTCCACACCATTACAGAGTATTAAAAACCCTGAATAGTCCCCTGCTGACATGCAGGGTCCATGGATTCATGGGCCGTATATGTCCATCCGTTCTTTACAATTTGAAACGAGATTCGTCTGATAAGCAACATGTTTCCAGTCATCAACAGTTCAATGTCGGTGTCGACGGACACACACGAGGCGTAAAGCTTTGTGTCTTGCAGTGATCAAGAGCACACAAGTGGCCCTTCGGCTCCGAAATGGACTGTGGGACGGAGACAAGCTGGCGGCGGCTCCATTATGCTTTGGAGTATATTCACTTGGGCTTCCATCGGTCCAGTGGAGCTCGTGAAAAGCACATGACAGCTAGGGAGTATGGTACACTGATTGAAGACCACGTACACTCTAATGGATCTTTGTTGAATGTTAGGCATGAATCGGACTTTCAACAAAGCTACGATCCTCCTTGAAAATGTCTTCCGCAGATGGGGACGAAATTACGTGTTTTAAAGTGAAATCCCTGCGACCACGGCATAATAGCCCGGAATATTTTATTAACTGTAAATCACCTGTTGGAAAATCACAGACAGTAGCACTGCTCACTGCACCGCATAATACAGAGTTTCACAGGACAGCTTATTTAATTTACTGGTTTGGTTTTCTAATTAATTTGGTTGAAGTTAATTAAAATACAATTACACAGTTTCAATTTTGATGACAAATGTATCACATGGCGTAACTACACCACTTGCATTGTTCAGGATTACAGTACAGATATACGAGTATAAATAATATTTAAATTTCCTCAATTTTCAGTTCACAACAGTCGTTGTAGTGGGACGGAATTAAGCGTCACCCATCCACCAAAGTCAGCCCAGTTTGCAGGTGACTATAAGTTTAATTTAGTTTTGCTTATGTGTTTTCTTATTATTTATAATAGATGTGAATTATCTAAAAGTTTTGTATTTTTTTTATGTGTTTCATGTACGGAGAGATCGGCGCAACGAACGGGGACAGCATCTTCGTTGCTGCGACCAGAGAGGAAATTGCTGGCCGCTATACGTCGCGGGTCGACAGCCAAGGAGCAACAGAAGATCCTGGAACCGAGTTGTTGCGTCGTGTTTCTAAAAAATTAAAAATGAATTTTTATACTCTTTTTGTACAACAATGACGTCATAATGATCTTAACCTTATTGAAAAGTTAGTCACTGTCTGTCAACGCTCAAGTTCACATCTGTATGTGTAGGAAGCTAATAAAATAGTGTATGCTATTAAAATTGAAACACGTGTCTTGAAGATTTATTTATGAAGAGTTATGTGAACGGATTAATAATATATTTTGACAAGATTATTGATTCAGACAGCGTTGGCCGAAACTTTGAGTCTAAAAAAAAGTTTATTTAATGTGTGATTCTGATATCGATTAGATCAAGATAACGTGTGTCGATATAATTTTCTGAGGAGAAACAAACGAAATTTAAATTGGGAAAAAGTTACGAAAACCAATTGGCCCAAGTGATGTAATTCTCTGCACACGACTCTACTGATGTTTTACAGTTTCGTTCAAGAACCATTCTATGACAATTTAAAAAGAATATGAATCATTTTTGAAGTGGGTTGTAACTGACGTAGGTGACGAAGTCTGCACATGGTCATACATATACCATACCGAAAAGCTAATCGCGTCGTTTACACCGCACCGTGGCGACCGTGACAGGACTTGTGTGCAACTAAGGCACACAGGTACGAAACAAAACATCAAGAGTCCTTCGGAAGTCAACGCGAGTTTTCGTGGAGCCTTCACCAGCCAGCGGCGACTTCGCGGGTGTGGGCATCTGACGGAGTGCAGCCAAGCAGTACGGTCACGCAGTTGTTCCACGAGAAGGCGCGTCTGTTGGGCAGCAGCTGAACGCTGCAAAACCCCGACAACCTTTTTTCTCCCTAAACTAATAGGCCCAGTACGTCAGCTGCGGGGCGTTCCTCCGGCTGGTATTAGAGGTGTTGCTGAGGGCTTCGCCTGTCTACGGCGGTGCCGGGCGTGGTTGCAGCCAGCGACGTTTTCGGTGTTCGACTCAGCGTCCTGCCGGTTGCGGAAGCGGGGTCGCAGCATCTCAGCGGCTGCATCGACGGCTGTTACATCTGCAGCCCATAGCAGCACACTGATCATCGAGAACTACAAATTACAATATTAGTGTCCGGTGAGTTTGTTTCAAGTTGGAAGTGGAGTGTTGTATATAGGAAGTGTGCTTTTATAGGATTGTTGATTCCAAGTCTGCGTGTGTAAATAGTTAATATTTTACAATAGTGTCGGGAAGTGAAATGTCAGACGAAGAGCAATCTATGTCCGATAGGAGCATGAGATCCCTTTTTAGGGCGATCGCTAAATTGAAACAATCTAACGAAGAATCTACTGCTAGATTAAAAGAGGAATTAAAACAGGCTAACGAGGAATCTACTGCTAGATTGAAACAGGAACTAAAACAGGAATTAAGACAATCTAACGAGGAATCTACTGCTAGATTAAAAGAGGAATTAAAACAGTCTAACGAAGAATCTATGGCTAGATTAAAACAGTCTAACGAGGAATCTACTGCTAGACTTAAAGGGGAGCTAACAAAATCAACAGACAGGTTGCAGGAATATCTTAATGAAACCAGTCGAGAATTAAGTGATAAAATAGAGTCTTCTAAAGTTGAAATGCAGGAAAAATTAGTAGGACTTAGTAATAAGATTGCTGATAATTGTAAAAGGTTAGAAGAACATATCCAGGAATCGCGCGAGGAAAAAGCTCGCATGCGAAACGATATCACTGACTTAACCGAGAGACTAGATAGTGTCAATATCTTAGTTGTAAATGAAATACAGAAAAATAACGATATGTTACGAGATGAATTTTCTATGCAAACAGAAACTGTTCGCAGAGAATTATTGAAATCTATTAAAGAGGTCTCTACCAAACCTGTAGAGATTTCTTCAATAGATAATGTAGAATTAGAGACATTAACTCATCAAGTAGAAAAGGACCATACCGAAATCGGAAACATGAAATTTTTAATTACTGAAATATGCAGTAACCTTGAGACTGCCAAAGATAATAACATTGATGAAGGTACAGAGCGTTCACATCGTGAACACAGTGAAGAATCGATATTAGCTAGTCGCGTATCCAATACAGAAATGCGGATACAGGAAATTACTAAACGGTTACCGGAATTAAATAATAACGAGAACATTTCAGGTAGCAGAGGTAATAACATAATCAGAGACAACAGTCGCATCGAATTTGCTAGCTCAGATGACAACAATATGAATAAGGCAATCACGGCAAGCCAATCCGATGCAACTCCGTCTCTGCCAGCTAAACAAAATCCGACTATTTCTCTCGCAGAATGTCTGGATGACATAACGACAAATTCAAATGTAGCAAGTCGATTTCCTGTATTCAAACCAGGAGGCGAACTGCACCCTATAATCTTTATAAAAGCTTTTGAAACATCATTATCTTCTAAATGGAGTAGTGAAAAACGCATTCAATTTGTAATAGGACATTTAGAAGCAGAAGCTGCGGAATGGGCAGTACTGCATAGAACTGAATTCAGGGATTGGGATGATTTTGTTAAGCAGTTTAAACAAAATTATTGGTCAAGACGAAAACAACAACGCTTAACTTTAGAGTTGTTAGACCCTCCTCCATATTCTAAACGGTGGGGAGGTTATAGGAATTATTTTGAATGGAATTTAAACCGTGCTAAATTAATTGAAAGTCATCTAATGCGAGTCCTAATTAGTGGATTACCGTATTACATAAAGGAAAGAAAAATGTTATTCTACGAATTATACAAAACCTTAATAATGGGGACGAAACAGTTAACACCCGGGGTGTGTGGTTATATTTTAACGACTTGTTGTATTGGAAAGCACAGAGGGAACACCAGAGATGGAAAATCTGCATTCCGAAAACTGTTGTGGACGAGTTAATTACTTATATTCATGAAGGTTACGGGCATTTCGGAATTCATAAATGTATTAAACATCTAATGAAGTATTATTATTTCAAAAATATGTCCCGTATTGTGAGAAGTATTATTAGGGCTTGTGAAACCTGTCAAAAGGTTAAAGTTAATAACAAATCCAAGCGTTATAAATTATATGCTGTAATTCCTCGAGGTTTGTGGGATCTACTATCATTAGATTTTTTCGGCCCTCTGCCTCGGAGTTCAGGAGGATTAACATATGTGTTTGTTGTAATGGAATGTTGGTCCAAACATGTGAAACTATATACTTTGAAACGAGCGAATACAGCAAGCGTTATACGCTGCCTCACCCGAAATTACTTTGTTAACTGGGGAATTCCTAAACGACTTATGTCTGACAACGGTAGTGCCTTTATTAGTCAAAGATTTCAAGATATGATAAGACAATATGGAATCAAACATATCTTAATTTCGAAATATCACCCTCAAAGTAATTTAGTAGAAAGAGTCATGAAAGAATTAGGACGATTATGTAGAACTTATTGTGCACATAAACATACTCGGTGGGCCAAACTAATGCCTGAATTCGAAAAGATATTAAATGAATTGCCTCACCTAACGACGGGATTATCACCTATAGAAATTTTAGGCAAACGAATTATAGGTGAGCCTTTACTAGCTGCTTTACCTTGGCCACCAGTAAATGAGATACAACAAGATATTCCAGACGAAAAAGTTTGCGAACAGATTGTAAAAAATGCCGAACGGAGAATTAAAAGTTATAATCAACAGGCTGTAGAACCCTCATTTCAGGTAGGAGATCTTGTGTTAGTACGATCTCATCCTAAAAGTTCTAAGATCGATAAGGAATGTAGAAAATTCTTCTTTATCTTTGAAGGTCCATATGTTGTACATAAGATTGTACATCCCAAAGCATTACTTCTTATGGAACCTTCATCAGGTGTAATTAAAGGATTATATAGTGTTGATCAAATGAAACCCTTCATTTCTAAATAAGTTAATATTTAGTATATGTTACATACGGAAGAGCGTTCATAGTTTATTCATGTGAAGTTTTTCGTGATAGTTACGTGTTATTTTAAATAAATGACAGAAAGCTTAAACATGTGTTCTACAATAATCTACTGGTACTTCAAAAAGAGAAAGATAACCAAAAGGGGGATTTATATGGAGGAAATTTTGGTCTTAGGTCTAAAGGAATTTTGCGTATTTTAAATTTACTCGGATAGTAGGAACCAAAGGGGATGGTTAATAGTTTTAGGGACCATGGGCGTCCAGAGCTATATGGCTCACGAGAACATAGCAGAGTGCCTTTAATAGAGGTTTGTAATAGTGTTAATATAGAACACACCAAACGGGGCTCTCTCGCTTGTTTCTCCTAAATAAATGGCCATTACCCAACAAGGTGTCCGAAGGCAAAGAAAGCCGTGCCGAGATTCTAAAGAAAGTTTTGCTTGATTTCTTCTTGACCTCAGGTATAAATAAGGCATTAGGGAAAAAAATGACGTAAAGTAAATAGTACTATTAGTTATTGTGAGAAACTTAGTAGTAATATACATTCTTGAAAAGAATAACTCTAGTAAATAAATGAAACTGAAACTAATCTATCACAATTTGAACGCTCTGTCCTAATGTACAACGTTAAAGAACGTACTAAATTAGTATTTATTAGCAACTATTAACTGAAGAGGAGCAATCTCCCTATATTCGGTTACGAATTACCATAAGAGCACAATTAAGAGTAAATGACAAATAGTCACAATGATATCGTATTAAAAGGATTAAATCTATCTAATAGCAAGGACTCTAGGTTACGTAAAATGTGAGGAAAATGTATTAACAGTTAAATATTGTATATTGAAAAGTTTTAATTCCGGTTAAAACCTGACAAACTGAGCTTGTGGGTGGGGTATGTAGTGGGACGGAATTAAGCGTCACCCATCCACCAAAGTCAGCCCAGTTTGCAGGTGACTATAAGTTTAATTTAGTTTTGCTTATGTGTTTTCTTATTATTTATAATAGATGTGAATTATCTAAAAGTTTTGTATTTTTTTTATGTGTTTCATGTACGGAGAGATCGGCGCAACGAACGGGGACAGCATCTTCGTTGCCGCGACCAGAGAGGAAATTGCTGGCCGCTATACGTCGCGGGTCGACAGCCAAGGAGCAACAGAAGATCCTGGAACCGAGTTGTTGCGTCGTGTTTCTAAAAAATTAAAAATGAATTTTTATACTCTTTTTGTACAACAATGACGTCATAATGATCTTAACCTTATTGAAAAGTTAGTCACTGTCTGTCAACGCTCAAGTTCACATCTGTATGTGTAGGAAGCTAATAAAATAGTGTATGCTATTAAAATTGAAACACGTGTCTTGAAGATTTATTTATGAAGAGTTATGTGAACGGATTAATAATATATTTTGACAAGATTATTGATTCAGACAGCGTTGGCCGAAACTTTGAGTCTAAAAAAAAGTTTATTTAATGTGTGATTCTGATATCGATTAGATCAAGATAACGTGTGTCGATATAATTTTCTGAGGAGAAACAAACGAAATTTAAATTGGGAAAAAGTTACGAAAACCAATTGGCCCAAGTGATGTAATTCTCTGCACACGACTCTACTGATGTTTTACAGTTTCGTTCAAGAACCATTCTATGACAATTTAAAAAGAATATGAATCATTTTTGAAGTGGGTTGTAACTGACGTAGGTGACGAAGTCTGCACATGGTCATACATATACCATACCGAAAAGCTAATCGCGTCGTTTACACCGCATCGTACTATACATGCTATCTACTTTTTTTCTAAAAGTTACAAAATAACTTCAGTAACTGAATGCTGCAAAGGACTCAAGCGTGTTCTGGACGAAGTTAACCATCGGCACCACAACAGAAAAGTACGAAAATGGACTTTGTTACATATCTATGAAAAAATCTTTGCACATTTTTCGGTGTGTGATCTCACAAGGTCATCAATCCATGAGCCTACACACTACTTAATCTAACTTAAAGTAACTTACGATATGGACAACACACACACACACACACACACACACACCCATCCTCGAGGCCGGCCGGGGTGGCCGAGCGGTTCTAGGTGGTACAGTCTGAAACCGTGCGAATGCTACGGTGACGGGGGGAGCCGCACGCACCGTGACACGGCGCCCTCGACCGCGCGTCTACTCCGTGCGAACCCACTTTGTATAAACAAGCTTTGCTATTGTTTGTAATACTCAAACTGTTCTGCAGGTGTCCAGTAATACTACTATTACTACTACTACTACTACTACTACTACTACTAATAATAATAATAATAATAATAATAATACACTACTAATAACTAAACAGAAAAGATCTTTACGATGTAGGACAGATAAGATTTTTGGCATGCTGGACACAATATTGAAATGTGAGGTATTTCCAAGACATAACGCTATGCTTTTTGTGCGACGCGTATGAAATTACGCTCCAAAACCTCTTTCCGATTCATGGATGTGCCAAAAATTTGTGAGTGGACTTCCACAAGAACACGAAATTAGTTCACAGTGATGTGCCAACGAAAAGAGCTCTTTAAATAATTTGTGTTACTTTCTGTGTGATGCTAAATGAACCTAAAGTGGTATTACATCGTCGTCAACATAGCAATTCAAAAAAGTACGTTTCAAATCATGTAGAGAGACGATAGAAACTAAACGCTTATAATAATGAAACAGGAACGGGTAAACAATGTGTTCGATTTCGACCCTCCGATATTACGTCCGACAAACAGTAGCCTATATAGAGACCTAACTTGAATGATCCTGTCCACAAAAATAAGCATGTTTATTTACCTTGGCAACAAGTGAATTATACATGTACAGGATGCAAAGAAGACGACGCACTGTGTTCTCTGATTAGTCGTAGATACGCTATCCTTCAGATTATCTCATTACTGTTGACTGTTAGTGAGCTTCCGGGTGTTCTGTCGAATTGTGGTATCTATCTCCTTAACAATATTTCGACGAACGACAGTGCCACCTTCTTCAGGTGCTGCGCGTTTTTTCTCTGCCTCGTGATGACTGGGTGTTGTGTGATGTCCTTAGGTTAGTTAGGTTTAAGTAGTTCTAAGTTCTAGGGGACTGATGACCATAGATGTTAAGTCCCATAGTGCTCAGAGCCATTTTTTTTTGCTGCGCGTTTTGATGTCACGTGTACTTGCTGCCTGGGCTCCAGCCACAGTGTGAACTGTTTGTCGGTCTCACGCAGGTATTTACAGCCAATTCCTGACTCTCACTGTGTCCTTTGGTGCTCTTTTCGTTTCATAGCCTCTCACTCATATTCCGTGAAATGAAAATTCTCTGAGCGCTTTCCACCCATGGTGGATTTTAATAAACTGCGTTGTTAAAAACGAATCCACCGACCGTATTTATTAGATTTTCTGACTCCTTTATTTCGGAAGACTCTTTAGTTATGACAGTCGCAGTATTCTTTTCATGGTCGTTTGTTGTTACTTTGACACAAATGAAATCTCTACATCTACATTTACATCTCCATGCATACTCTGCAAACCAGAAATCCACGGTGAAGCGTATGGCAGAGGGTTCTTCTTACAGTACTAGTTATAAGGGCTTCTTCCCTTTTCTCGTTGGTATGGAGCTTGAAAGAATGGCTATTTCAAGGTCTTTGTTTGCGCTGTAATTAATCTAATAATTGCAATAGGGAAACATTGGCTGTCGTATTACTTTACTAGATTTATTGTTTGAAGATGGCTTTCGAAAGAGTTTGCTTCTCTCTTCAGGTGTCTGCCAGTTCAGTACCTTAAGCATCTCCGTGACACTCTGTGGTGGATCTAATAGATTTGTGACCATTCGCGCTGCCCTATTTTGTATACATTAAATACGTGTTGCTGCTATCTGGCACACGTCCCACACACTTGAGCAATATTCTTGGACGGGGCACTGGAGAATGTTTTATAAGAAATGTCTTTTGTAGTCATTGCATTTCCTTAGTAATCTGTCACTCAGTAGAAATGTGCCGCATGTTTTACCTACGATTCAGTGTGTATGATGATTCTTTTCACCTCGCTACAAAGTGTTACACGCTGGTGTTTGTATGAGATGACCGATTACAATTGTAGCTCATAGGTACTGTGTTTACAGGTTACCACTTTTTCGTTTTATGAAGTGCACAATTTTACACTTATAAGCATTTGATGCGAGTTGCGAATCTATGCACCACTTTGAAATCTTGTCTAGAGCCGACTGAATACCTAAGGAGCATTTTTCAGTACTTCGGTATAGATAACGGCATCATATGTGAAAATTCTGACGTTATAATGTATACTGTCTGCAAAATATTGTATTGGCATACAGACTATTACTTGGATATATTGCTCCTCACTAATATCAGCAGGTATGTGGCGGTGCACAGCAATGAATGATTCTCGAGCCATCTCCAGGCAGTGGCTGTTGTGTGTATTGTGGTGGCCGTGTTAAATCACCTCAGCCATGTACTGACGAAGTGACTGAAAGTCATTTCTTACACTCGAAAAAAAGTCCTGAACAACCTCCAAGTTGATTTCGAACTATCGAACTTCCTCGCGTCGCCGAGCAGAAAAGTGCTCTGTATTAGGAATATGTCTGGGGGTCTCCTGTTTCTGCTGGAATTCAACAAAATACACCTTGGGTGTTTACTTGTGTTTCTTTGGCCATCTAAATGAATTATTTCTGAAGTATTTTCCTCGCGCTACAAATATGCTGAATGTATAACCTCCATGCCTTCTTGGGTCACATGTTGTTTCGGTTACTTCAGTCACAGTGCTGACTTGTCGTCTGTGAATTACCGTCACCAAAAACATGCAGTCCTTATCGCATCTTCTCGCTGGAAATGCAGACACGATTCAACACCACTGAAAGCAGATCCCGTGTAATATCTGGGACAGTCTTTGGGTAAACCTTCTGGGTAAGTGACAGTGCCATTTTGCATAATGGACTGAGATGATGTGGTTATTATTACTGGTAATCCTCTGTCTGTAAGGAATTTCTTAGAAATAAATCACTAAAAGTAGTATCACGCGTCAGTTTAAATGATCCCTAAAATACCGAATATGGACTAATAAAAGCAGGGGATGGTAGCGGAGAGGGTTTTACTAAATGATTAATCCCTTTTCATATTCTATTATTATGTTTATTATTATAACTGACTCCACTGGCTAATCTAAGACCGCACAAAACTCACAACCCACACCACACTGTAATTGAGAATCCATTACTCATTCACCTACATATTGTTTGCTATACATCTCTTTGGGAACTAAAGTAGCGATTTATCTTCTGTATCGCCAGCCTCACTGTTAACTATGTCTCTGGAACTGTATGAACTCCTGATGTGCTGGACGGTGAATGTCCACTGGGAAGTGTTTTGTGAGATCTGAACAGGTTAGCTGCATACACACGTTAAATGTTTTGTAACTGCGTCCGGAACCGTTCTGATTACCTTATGTAGAATAATAGGTCTAGCTATCGCTCATTGCCATTTATCACCTACTAAGATAGTTGATCTCAACCCCAGATCTGATTTAGTGGCGAGGTATTATCATTGATGAGGCGTCGGGACAACCACCACATTGTGGCGATAATATCGTTGAATGTGACTGTAATAGCCTATCGCTTCATTCTGGCTGTGAGTGATATTCGCGCATCGCGGAGGACAAACGAATGGTCCGTTCAATGTGGTATTTCGCTGGACGTTTCGTGATCCTCTATGCCAAATGTTTTCCGTGACAGCCTCATTTGAAAACTACGAGGTTGACTGCCCTCAACACTTAACTGATTGTCTCAGCAAACAGACAAGACTACCTACTTCAGAACACTGGTCATTCTGGTGCTTGAATTACAATCTTATTATGGGGTACAAAGAATTAAAAACAGGTTTGAAGCTCTATCACTAGACGTTCGATGCAGAGAGCGACAACTTGCTCATTCCTTTAAGTCGCAACAAAATAAAAAATATCAAAATGTTTCACAAAATTGATCTTTATGATCACAGTAAGCAAAGAATACCCGAATTGGTTAAAAGTGAACACTCAGTTGCTTTAAAGTTATGGTTTCGCCACTGAACCTCTTGAAGATAAAGTTTTCAACCATCCATCACTTTATGAGATACTTTTCACACTAATTTCTAATTTGTCCTGGGCACATTCCCGCATCTCGAAACTTCCATGAAGCCATAATAACTAAACAAATTGTAGTCCTAAATAACAAGGAAGAATTGGCCTAAAATTTAATAACTTTCTATCAAAACTACATACCCTCTACTACTGCAGAGGTTTCATTTCAAAACAACACTTAACAGCAGTAGTACAAACTCAACTTTGGATATACTTCTTTTGCTGTCAATGATCTCTGCAATATGATCGCTAAAAGAAAATAAATAAATGAAAGTAAAAAAATACGAGTCAGAATCTTTTATATTCATGTGATATAATCTCTGTGTCGAAATTTACTTTGAGTGTTGTATAAATGACTTCTGCAACGTACTACATTCGTAGAAGTACCTCAGTGTACTACTCGATGTGTCTGTCTTTCAGTAGCATCGGTTGTTTCATTCAAAAGGTAGTGGTCCCTTAAAATATTATAAGATGGTGATTTCAGGCAGACATCACTGGTACTCAAAGGTTTGTAGTAGTGTAAAGCTACCGCAGTGGAGCACAGTACCCATAAAGTTGTGGCTAATATGGGGAACGTTCATACGGGATGAAAGGGGCCGTCAGAGCATCGTGTAACGCTAATAGTTTATGTGATTCTGCTTAACGCCACTACTTTCAGCACAATCACATAGTTACAGAGCGAGTTTCCGACGGTTCCACGAATATGAGTATGATCACTTGTCCTTGTCCGTTTGTTTGTGACTGGCTTCTGGAACTGCTTCCACATATTTGTTTCAGTTGCGGCTGAGTACTGAGGCGAAGGCAAATCTGGCCTTGACCTCGCTGGCCCACTGAAGAATGTTACAAAGTTATAGGGATATGTCTCGATTTCCACAATATTTGGATACAAAGGGAAGAAAGGCAAGTACTGTACAAAAGACATATGTTTTACAATATAATTTAAAATCCTTATGACACGCACTGCCTATAGATCACTGCCATTGTTAACAAATGCGATATCTAAGCCTTGAAGAGAAAAGTTGCAAAACTGTCGTTCTACTGTCAGATAGCACAATACATGCCCACCCAATAGGGAGTCGCAATTTCTTCTTTAAGAAGCTCCACAGATCTAGTCATCACATCTGAGAAAATTCTTTAAATGTACCACAAATCCAGCTCACTTGCATGGCAAGGGCGCTGCAGTAAGGCTGAGTAACCGTTATTTACGGCACTTACATTCCACGGCATTAGTTACACTACTGGACATTAAAATTGCTACACCAAGAAGAAATGCAGATGATAAATGGGCATTCATTGGACATATATATTATACTAGAACTGACATGTGATTACATTTTCACGCAATTTGGGTGCATAGGTGCAGAGAAATCAGTACCCAGAACAACCACCTCTAGCCGTAATAACGGTCTTGATACGCTTGGGCATTGAGTCAAACAGAGCTTGGATGGCGTGTGCAGGTACAGCTGCCCATGCAGCTTGAACGCGATACCATAGTTCATCAAGAGTAGTGACTGGCATATTGTGACGAGCCAGTTGCTCGGCCACCATTGACCAGACGTTTTCAGTTGGTGAGAGATCTGGAGAATGTGCCGGCCAGGGCAGCGTCGAACATTTTCTATATCCAGAAAGGCCCGTACAGGCATTGCAACATGCGGTCGTGTATTATCCTGCTCAAATGTAGGGTTTCGCAGGGATGGAATGAAGGGTAGAGCCACTGGTCGTAACACATCTGAAATGTAACGTACGCTGTTCAAAGTGCCGTCAATGCCAACAAGAGGTGACCGAGACATGTAACCAATGACACCCCATACCATCACCCCGGGTGATGACAAAAACACGCTTCCAATATGCGTTCACCGCGATGTCGCCAAACACGGATGCGACCATCATGATGCTGTAAAAAGAACCTGGATCCATCTGAAAATATTACGTTTTACCATTCGTGCAGCCACGTTCGTCGTTGAGTACACCATCGCAGGCGCTCCTGTCAGTGGCTGCACGATCCGTTACATCCATGCGGATAATATGCCTGTCATTTCGACTGCTAGTGATACGAGGCCGTTGGGATGCAGCACGGTGTTCCGTATTACCCTCCTGAACCCACCGATTCCATACTCTGCTAACAGTCATTGGATCTCGACCAACGCGAGCAGCAATGTCGAGATACGATAAACCGCAATCGCTATAGGCCCCAATCCGACCTTTATCAATTAAGGAAACGTGATGGTACGCATTTCTTCTCGTTACACGAGGTATCACAACAACGTTTCTCCAGGCAACGCCGTTCAACTGCTGTCTGTGTATGCCAAATCGGTTGGAAACTCTCCTCATGTCAGCTCGTTGTAGGTATCGCCACCGGCGCCAACTTGTGTGAATGCTCTGGAAAGCAAATCATTTGCATATTACAGCATGTTCTTCCTGACGGTTAAATTTCGCGTCTGTAGCGCGTCATCTTTGTGGTGTAGCAATTTTAATGGCCAGTAGTGTATGTTCTTAACTGTTCATGCAAATTCAGAGCTATGTTCATTGTAAATGTAGCACGTATTATATTTTTTGTCCTTGGTTTGGTCAGTTACCTGTTGCAATGTCAGAGTGTTCAATTACGGTGCTGTTAACTACAGGAAACTGTGGTCCTAAGGAAATACAGGAAGGGTAGGCAATGCATTTAACCTCCCTTTAAACGAAGGCGCAGTGCCCTGACAAACAGAAAGGCACCAATAGCATCCGACCACAAGATTAGTGATAAAACCTAGTTCACGTCGTACTTTATAAATTATAAGTGAGTAACACTATCTAGGGATATGGAATGGAATGAAAAGGTAAAATATGTATTAGGATACGCAAAGGCTAGATCGAGATTTGGTGGAAGGCCTTTGTTTAAGTGCAGTTCATGAACAAATGAAAACGGGGACAATTGGGGATTGCGTTTAATTCTAGAGCAGCTATAAAGTGTTTGGAATATCCGTGGAGTACGCATGACAAGACAGTGTATGAATTCACAGAGGTGAATCGTGAAAAATCGATGTAGTCCATACTTAAGTGTAAGAGATGTTTGGGGAACTGATACTTTGTAATACTTTGGAAGAGTAGTTGGGTAAATTTAGAGAACCTGTATTGGAGGAAAACTGTTTCACGCCATTAACACCACTGTCACGTAGGGGTCATGAGAACACGGTAAGAGTTTTGAGAACCTACAGAGGTACATAGACCTTTCTATGTAGCTCGAAACGCCAATTTAATATTTGTATTACACGAAATAGCTAATACCTTCCGCTAAAACCTTACAGCGATCAGTGCGGAGAGACTTACGAAGATGAGATGCAGATTATCAGTGGAAACTCATGGTAGGCCAAAATTTTTATTTTGAAAGGTATTTTTGCACACCAATCAAAAGCTGTTAAATAACTACTACGTGTTGCTAGTTTGCTCATTCAATGCGAGTGTTGAATAGAACTGTTTCATTTTCGCCCGCATCTCGTGGTCGTGCGGTAGCGTTCTCGCTTCCCACGCCCGGGTTCCCGGGTTCGATTCCCGGCAGGGTCAGGGATTTTCTCTGCCTCGTGATGGCTGGGTGTTGTGTGCTGTCCTTAGGTTAGTTAGGTTTAAGTAGTTCTAAGTTCTAGGGGACTGATGACCGTAGCAGTTAAGTCCCATAGTGCTCAGAGCCATTTGAACCATTTTTTTGTTTCATTTTATCGCGAATATGTGTGTGTGAATGTGTGTGTGTGCCTGTGTGTGTGTGTGGGGGGGGGGGGGGATGTAAGTGTGTACATATGTGTGCATGCACATTCAACCACGCAATAAAGCCCCATAGCAGTCTGCATATCGCCGTGGGCAATTCGTTCCCGAAATCTCGATAGACAGGTATATCTGTTTTTAATTAAATGCATTGGTTCCGCGAAGTGAGCGTTCCACGAGGTATTGACGTTTTCTGTCAGCCAGTCAAAGCATTCAGTTCAACATGAATCAGGGGTTCACACTACAGGATGGTCTTGCAGCACAGGTAACGTTAAAGAGTAACAATCACGCGTTACCCACTCTGTGATAGTTATATAACCATTATCGCACTAATTTTATAGTTTTTTCAGACTTGTCGGAACAGCTTACGAAAAGAATATCCGTACTGAATAAGTCAAGTGATTGACGATCGAGGATATGCTCTAGTCAGTAAACTAATCTGGAAGCTCATATTGCTTTAAGGTGTCATGAGTGAATGGGGAGAAACAATAGAGGCACTGAAGTATCGCAGATATACAATGTTTTAATATATTTTCTCTGGCACTATTACCGCGTGTGTAATAACCAGCTGGAGATGAGAGGCGCGAAACTTATTTCTTATGGTAGACGAATCTTTACATACAATTTCCATTCATATTGTGGTTCTAGTTCAAGAAATGATCAGAAAACGATGACTCTATCTTATTTAACTTCTGATTTCGGAGGTGTTCACTCAACCTAGTTCAGACCGACCGCCCAAATTATCCGAGGACTTGGTGTATGAACAGCAGTAACTCTTTCCATGGTGAACGCTTTGAATTGGAGAAATGTCTACCTAATGTCTGTGGGACATAGAAAAACACATAGTAACCCTTTGGCTGTGCTATGCTCAGAAAACATTACAAACCAAAACCAGAATTACAGAAATTTAAAAATATGGAAGTTTCACTGACAGAGGAGGGAGGGGGGGTGGGGTGGGGCCGGTGGGAGGGTGGGAGGGGGAGGGGGGAAGTTCAAAGATACTCAATTAGAAATTAAAGAATAGATGTCTGTATTCCCGCATTTCCCACTGAATGAACAAACTCAGTTCAGCTTTAGATAAGGTTCCAGTTTATAGACAAGAGGGGAACATTGGTGGCTTTATTCATTAACAATCACACAAAAACCCATTCCTTTGCACATAGTTCTACTCTAGTGAGCGTTTATTCGTCATCAGAGTAAATGGAAATCTAGTGGATTTCGTATGGTAGTACAACATAAATTAATGTATCAATGTAGTCAACAGAGATAATTTTGGTAGTTTATGACGAGAACTGAGAGAGTAAGAAGTTGACATCGGGTTATCTTTGATGGTTTCCCTCTTTGGAAACGGTTCTGTACTGAAAAATGGGTTTACAACACGAAACGTAGGTCACTCAGAAATAATAAACCTTTGTAAGACTATGAAATAAAAAGGCTTTTGTTTAATTAATACCATATATCTACAACGTCGCTTTTGACAGTCTTCTCGAAATTAGAGGCTTCATTGTGAAAAAAAATTACAAAAAATTTACAGTTTAAGGCATTGGCCATCGCTGGCCACTAGTTTGTCCTATCTTTCGGGCAGGGTACGAATCTCTCGGCGGAGGATGCGGGAGTCGGCTGCAGAACTCCGTTAATACATCCAAATCTGCACTTGTTTATATTAACAGAAAGCACTTGTCAGCCAGACCATGTGCCATTGGTCGGAAAATGTGATAGAAGCAGTAATGTCTGGAGAAAACGGCAGGTTGGATAGGTCTTCTCATTTCAACGCTTCCAGGTTTGCTTTGATGGTGTCGAGCATTGTCACGCTGCAAAATTCCAGTTTCATTTCTATCGCCGTACTGTGATCGTTTGCCTTTCAGTGCTCTGCTCAAACGCATCAATTTATTTCGATAACAATCTCATAATTCTGTCCTTCGGTTTCAGAAGCGTCGAAACTATTTTCTCCACGTTCTCACACTTAGTTACATTACCGTAGGTCCTGACTAGCATTTTACTGGGACTAAGTGGCAGATTTATTCTTCTTGAAGTAGAAAATTAAAACTTGCTTCAAATGACTGTAATTTGACTCGTAAATTGACATTCAACCGACAATAAATTTATAATGCTATCAGAAATTGACTACTATTTTTAAGGCGTTTTATTTTTTAATGACTTATTGTACGACCTGCAGCGCCTACTGCCATCTATGACAAAACGGTGAAAATAAAGTTGTAGACACAGGACAATGTTTCACGAAGAAGACAGTGTTGAAACAATTAAATATTGTAAAAGGTCGACGACAACACAGAAGGTGGTCAGGAACCAAGTCTCTGGCGATTCTTTTTTCCTAGTTTATATTGTTGAAATCTTTTGGCACATTGTAAAACTGTTAAATAATGCACTCGTCAAATTGTGAACCTCACGTTGTTAAGAAAGGTATGATTCTGAAGTATAGACCCCAAAGTTTTTCCATGCATAAAGATTCCATAGGGTGAGTGATTCCGTAACAGGATGAAAAGAGGCGGTGTTACATAATTCTGTCGAATTTTCCAGTCTTTCTTTCAGCCTACGATCAAGTGCAACCACCCGATCTCCAACGTATCGACTGCTACAGGCAGAATGTGCTTCCTTCATCAAAACATAAACATAATAGAATTTAATATTTATATGGCAAAAAGTTCCATTCACAACACAAAATTGCTTCACATTATTACACAGTCCTCATATGAGTCGTTTTACATGTGCTTCATAGATCTGTTCTTATCGCGTCATTCAACTTTATGCTTTAGGCACCATTTTTGAAATTATGACAAACAATTCTAACATTTGTTGAAAGTCAGAACCACTTCATGCTCACAGTGACGTAGTAGGTTTTGACCGTAACTTCCACGAAGTATTCCCACCAGGACAGAGATTATTCCTTGGTTTTTTTGGCACATTTGTACAAAGGACTTCTAAAATAACTGAGGTAACTCAGTCGAAGCACGAGCTCAACGTAGCTGGATTATAATGTGTAAGACTTCGTACACAACGGTCAGGAGAGGTGGGCTACACAGTGGTGCGGCAACTGCCGTCGTAGGAAAGCTATAGAGGACCATAAATGATTAGCATGCAAGTTAATACAGTAAATGGAATGTTTACTTAACTTGTATTTTTCCAAAAGCACAAAAACATATTGCAAAAAATCCAATGAGAAACACGGTTCAGCTATCGCAATATCGACAAGAATAAAGCACGGGCGAAGGTAGGTGGAGTAGTGAGTTCAAACACAAGTGGGCCAAGTGGGGTGACTGGCTACCACCAGGCATCAGACACTGAACAGAAAAAAAAAAACTGCTACGGTCGCAGGTTCGAATCCTGCCTCGGGCATGGATGTGTGTGATGTCCTTAGGTTAGTTAGGTTTAAGTAGTTCTAAGTTCTAGGGGACTGATGACCTCAGACGTTAAGTCCCATAGTGCTGAGAGCCATTTGAGCTGCGAGCACGCAAAAATGTCGCAACATGACTTTGCATGGGCTCGACTAATGCCTGTAGTAGCGCTGGAGGGAAATGATACCATGAATCCTGCAGGGCTGTCCATAAATCCCTAAGAATACAATGGGGTGGAGCTCTCTTCAGAACAGCACGTTGCAAGGCAATCCAGATATGCTCAGTAATGTTCATGTCTGGGGAGTTTGGTGGCCACCGTAAGTGTTTAATTCAGAATAGTGTCCCTGGAGCCACTCTGTAGCATTTCTGCATGCATGAGGTGTCGCACTGTTCTGCTGTAATTGCCCAAGTCCGTCGGAATGCACAACGGACGTGAATGGATGCAGGAGATCAGATGGATGCTTGACTTCGTGTCACTTGTCAGAATTGTATCTGACTTAACAGATGTCCCTTATCACTCCAACTCCACACACTCCACACCACTACAGAGCCTCCACCAGCGTGAACTGTCTCCTGCTGACATGGATTGATGAGGCCCATGGATTCTCACACGCCCATCCGCTCGATACAATTTGAAACGAGACTCGACTGGCCAGGCAACATGTCTCCAGTCATCAACAATGCAATGTCGGTGTTGACGGGCCTAGGCTAGGCATAACGATGTGTGTCGTGCAGTCATCAACGGAAAACGAGTGGGCCTTCGGCTTCGAAACCCTATATCGATTATGTTTGGTTCAATGGTTCGCTCGCTCACACTTGTTGATGTTAAAGTACTGAAATCTGTAGCAATTTGAGGAAGGCTTGCACTTCTGTCACGTTGAACGATTCTCTTCAGTCGTCGTTGATCCCGTTCTTGCAGGATCTTTTTCCGGCCACATCGATGTCGGAGATGTCATATTTAACCGGATTCCTGATATTCACTGTACACTCGTGAAATGGTCTTACAGGAATCCCCACTTCATCGCTACTTCGGAGAAGCTGTGCCCCACCGCTCGTTCGCCGACTTTAACAGCACGCTCAAACTCACTTAAATCTTGGTAACCTGCCATTGCAGCATCAGTAATCGATTTAACAAATGCGCCAGACTTGTTGTCTCTGTATTTGAATACGCATGCCTATACCAGTTTCTTTGGCGCTTCAGCGTGTATTGTGGCGGTATAGGGCGCTTGCAGTACACATCTGCTAGATGCGTGGCACGGTGGACATGCACCATTGGGTCCACCAGATGCCACACAACCGCTATCAGCGTCAGACAGAAACTTGCCATAGCATTACGGACCTTGGTACACCGTGGGGTGGGATATGTGATACCACCGTCTCGGATAAACAGCTTCAACCAAAAGATATTTGAATTATAAGTCAAAATGCATTTATAATTTCAAGACAACTTTACTTCGAAATTAAATACCATTTTCAATCATAACTTCCTAATCAAATGCAATCATGTGTCATACATCTCAACATCCTCTTAAATACACTCCTGGAAATGGAAAAAAGAACACATTGACACCGGTGTGTCAGACCCACCATACTTGCTCCGGACACTGCGAGAGGGCTGTACAAGCAATGATCACACGCACGGCACAGCGGACACACCAGGAACCGCGGTGTTGGCCGTCGAATGGCGCTAGCTGCGCTGCATTTGTGCACCGCCGCCGTCAGTGTCAGCCAGTTTGCCGTGGCATACGGAGCTCCATCGCAGTCTTTAACACTGGTAGCATGCCGCGACAGCGTGGACGTGAACCGTATGTGCAGTTGACTGACTTTGAGCGAGGGCGTATAATGGGCATGCGGGAGGCCGGGTGGACGTACCGCCGAATTGCTCAACACGTGGGGCGTGAGGTCTCCACAGTACATCGATGTTGTCGCCAGTGGTCGGAGGAAGGTGCACGTGCCCGTCGACCTGGGACCGGATCGCAGCGACGCACGGATGCACGCCAAGACCGTAGGATCCTACGCAGTGCCGTAGGGGACCGCACCGCCACTTCCCAGCAAATTAGGGACACTGTTGCTCCTGGGGTATCGGCGAGGACCATTCGCAACCGTCTCCATGAAGCTGGGCTACGGTCCCGCACACCGTTAGGCCGTCTTCCGCTCACGCCCCAACATCGTGCAGTCCGCCTCTAGTGGTGTCGCGACAGGCGTGAATGGAGGGACGAATGGAGACGTGTCGTCTTCAGCGATGAGAGTCGCTTCTGCCTTGGTGCCAATGATGGTCGTATGCGTGTTTGGCGCCGTGCAGGTGAGCGCCACAATCAGGACTGCATACGACTGAGGCACACAGGGCCAACACCCGACATCATGGTGTGGGGAGCGATCTCCTACACTGGCCGTACACCACTGGTGATCGTCGAGGGGACACTGAATAGTGCACGGTACATCCAAACCGTCATCGAACCCATCGTTCTACCATTCCTAGACCGGCAAGGGAACTTGCTGTTCCAACAGGACAATGCACGTCCGCATGTATCCCGTGCCACCCAACGTGCTCTAGAAGGTGTAAGTCAACTACCCTGGCCAGCAAGATCTCCGGATCTGTCCCCCATTGAGCATGTTTGGGACTGGATGAAGCGTCGTCTCACGCGGTCTGCACGTCGAGCACGAACGCTGGTCCAACTGAGGCACCAGGTGGAAATGGCATGGCAAGCCTTTCCACAGGACTACATCCAGCATCTCTACGATCGTCTCCATGGGAGAATAGCAGCCTGCATTGCTGCGAAAGGTGGATATACACTGTACTAGTGCCGACATTGTGCATGCTCTGTTGCCTGTGTCTATGTGCCTGTGGTTCTGTCAGTGTGATCATGTGATGTATCTGACCCCAGGAATGTGTCAATAAAGTTTCCCCTTCCTGGGACAATGAATTCACGGTGTTCTTATTTCAATTTCCAGGAGTGTATTTATCTTAATATTTGTGTTTTATTTGTATGAAACTAATAGTCCCTACGTGTTGCGGGGGCTATTTTTTATCCTCTCATGGGTTACGAAATGAAACAATAGTAAAAATCAAAAATGTTTTATTTGCAACATACAGCTACATTTTTCAGTTACTTCACTACATAGTCGCCGCTGGAACCTACACTTTTGCCATAGTGTGGCACCATCTTTCTAATACCCTCATCATGTAAGGCTGCCACCTGTGATTTCAGCCAATTACCTATGCTGGTTTGCAGTTCGTTTTCTTTTCCAAAATGCTGTCCTCATAGCCAGCTGTTCATGTCAGCGAAGAGATGAAAGTCAGAGGGGGCGATTCAATTCTTTAAGACGGGTGATCAAAGACTTCCCATCGAAAACACTGCATGAGCTTCTTCACTGCACCCGCGCTGCGCAGGAAATGCATGACGGTTACATTATGAGGGCTGCATGAGATGAAGCGAAACCTCTCAGCAGGACTCCACTCCTGGCAGACGATGCTATTGATACATACATCTGTACATGATCGCTGTGGGCTCAGAACTGAAAAATGCAACGGGTAGATGTGAATAAAAGAGCGCCGGGAACATATCTGCGCGAAGATTACCGTATTTTCAGTGTCTCACAGCCGATCGGCGATTGAAAAACATGGCTGTCGCACATACATTATTTGGGAGCAAGCAGAAATGGTAATCTGTCAGGAACTCCATTTTGTATGTCTGTGCACCATGTGTTGCATAAAATTGGCCTTCAGTATAACTGGAAATTACATATATAATGTATATAAAAGCTCCACAAATTTATACTTCCCCTTGTTTTCTTCATTAGTTTCGCTGAAACTAATGTTTATTGATATAAGTTCAAAAATGCTAAAAGCTTCTATGTCGTGAAGTTTTTTCACAAATAGATTACGAAAATTCAGAAAATTTGTATGAAACACTTATATTAAAAAAATCTTATTACAAAGCAGGGTGAAATACGGCACTCCTTATGCTGTAACGAATTATGATCTTCAGCACTATTACAGTGACATAAACCCTAATATCTCCTCTTTTCACACTCAAATCTCGGCTTTAAACTTTTGCTTTTGCGCACTGCCTGATCGCAACCTGTGCAGCATTCAACAACAGTCAACTATAATGCTTAGATCCCATCGGCCCTGGTACATCCGTTTCGTTTATTTAATGCATCTATGGAGCCTTTCTCCGTGATCCTCACTCATAACAAGTAGATTTTCCGAAGAATAGTCCAGGAAGTGCTACCTCAAGGTCGTCGATGCACCCAAAGCACCGAAGTTATCCATTAAGTTTCTTGCTATGTGCTCGTATTGACGACAAAATTAATGAAAACTTTTTTAAAGGAAATCCAGGATGATATTTTAAATTCTTTCATTCTGTCTTCAAATATTTCATCTTCCATTAGTTTTCAAATCTCACGGCCGACAGAAACTTCTTTCACCTTCAGTTCTGGTAGCTGCTGAAACTTGCTTGGCACCTACTTGCCCTTTCTTGTCGGAGTTTCAAACTTTATTGTGAAAAACTTACGTAGTCTAATAAGCATTTGTGAATGTAACAATGTGTATGTATGTGTGTGTATGTCCCCTTCTAATCCACTGGATCGATTTCAACCATACATGGTACGTATATTCATTACTGTATAGCAACAATCGCTGTTCGGATGCGAACCACCTACCTATCATAGTTCAAGAGAAACGACGTCATAAATAATAACATGCATCAAAAACTACCGCATCAGACACTACGTTTAAATTTATCACTTCTGTGCTACTGACTACTCACAATAAATTTCACAGATCGTACCCACATATGCTGCTAAATGCACCTACAAAATTGTTCACTGTACCACACGTATTTTAGGAGATATGATGTCATAAATACTGTGATGGTGAAAAACTATGCATTTTGCATTAATTTCAATTTGTTAATTCTTTACTACTGACTATTTTCGCAATGCATTTCGCAGACCGTATCCACATATCATACAGTGTAGGTTTTCACGGACGGCGTTATCTTCAGTTGAAACGTCCGGACTGAGAGGCTGTGCTCGATGTGTAAAATTTGCCACCTGACGTTTCGTCTCCATCTGCGGGAGACATCCTCTGAGGTTGCCTGGCTATTGCCACTGAGGCTCCAGGTACTCACGCATTTATAGAGCGTCCCATCCACCAACGGTCGACTCAGTTTCCTGGATGTGTTGGTAATTAAACGGGTGGGTGGGACGCTGTGCCACATGGTATACAGAAAGAACACTCACACGGATCGATACCTCTACAAAGAATCTAACCAACATCCTCGGAAAAAAAGAGGTGTCATGAAAACCTTGGTGGACAGAGCCAACAAAATCTGCGAGCTGGCTTACTTACAAGATGAACTGAATGACCTACGGTCAGCCTTCATGAAAAACGGATATACCAGCAAGGAAATTGATCGAGCTCTCGATCAAAGAAGAAAAGAAGCCAGAAGTCCAGAGCAACAACGGTCACCTACTGGAAAAGTTTTCTTACCGTTCATTAATAAGGTCACGGACCGTATCGGGAAAGTGCTGGCCAAGTATGGGATCGAAACAATCTTCAGACCCACCAAGAAGATTAAGGAATATTTAGGAACTGCAAAAGACGCCCCCGACATCCCCTAGCAACACCTAGCGTATACAAAATTCCATGCAGTTGTGGACAAGTGTATATTGGAACAACGAAAAGAAGTGTAAACACCCGCTTAGCCGAACATAAAAGAAACTGTCGCTTAGGACACATCGAAAAATCGGCCGTAGCTGAGCATGTTTTTCCAGATGGGAATCACGAAATTAACTTTAATGAGGCAAGCGTTCTAGCACAAACATCCCATTATCATGCGCACATGTATAGAGAAGCAATAGAAATTCACAAACACCATAATAATTATAAAAGAAAAGAGGAAGTTTTAAAGTTCGACAAAATATGGATGTCGACTTTGTGTCAGCAGAATGACAATCGATTAGTCTTAATCGAGAATGATGACGCCTTCCAAAGATAGGCGTACCGTCGTCGCCACGTGACGAATGGTGGTGCCCTCTATGCGCTCTATAAATGCGTGAGTACCTGGAGCCTCAGTTTGCCGATGACACCGCCTTCCTTGCCCTTGCCCCCACCCTGCAGCATTCCCAACACCTTCTCCAATCCCATCTTGACCAGTTCACCGCTTGGTGCAACCAGTGATTGCTTAAGGTCAATCCCTCCAAAACCCAGGCGCTCATTGTAGGCAAAACCACCCCTTCCTTCCGCCTCCTCGATTTCTATCTAACAATCTATGGCCACCCTATCGCCCTCACCCCCATCCTTATGTACCTTGGCGTCACCCTCGACCGTCGCCTCTCCTGGACCCCCCATCTCCAGACAAACCAAGTTAAGGCACTCACCCGACTGCGTATCCTCAAGCTCCTTTCCGGCCGTACGTGAGGTCTGGACCCCTCCACCATACTCCACACCTATAAATCCCTCATCCGCCCTATCCTCTGTCACGCCCATCCTGCCTGGATATCCGCCCCCCGCTACCTTTTACAAATCCCTTCAGATGCTTGAACGCCATACTCTCTGCCTCGCCTATTGCATCCGTCTCCCCTCCCCCACGCGGATCCCGTATGACCTAATTCCGTTTCACCACCTCCTCCTTTTCCTCAAATGGATACGGATCCTCTACGCCTACCGTAAACTCGATCCTCCTCACCCTCTTGTCTCACCCATCCTCTCCTACCCCCGCCCGCTGCCCCGCCTGTATTCCCACATCCCACCTGCTCTCCATCTCTCCACCCTCCTTACCCTCTCCCAAGGTGGCTTCCGCCAGCTCCCCCTCCCTGATGATGCCCTCCTCCCCTCCATCTACCCCTCCTACCAACTTTGATCCTCCCTCCCTCTTCCTGTGTTTGTTCCTTTGGGCACCCTCCCTCCCTTCTCTCCCCCTTCCCTCCCTCCTCCCTTTCTCCCCACTCCCCCCCCCCCGGCCTTCCCCTACCCCCCTCCCTCTACTCCTCCCATCTCCTCTGCCATTGGCATCTTTGCTGTCCCCTCTCCCTCCCCTCAATCTTCTTCCCCTCTTGGCAGGTCCCCAGACTAGACTCGCACATGTTACGTGGACATTCGCGCGCCAGAGATCATCGCCATCCGTTTCTCAGGTGTGCCGTCCTGTTTTGTGCTTAGTGTTCACCGTCACGCTCCATCGTTCACATGTGCCACACTTAGATGCGTGGAAAACTACCGCATCATGCATGACGATTTAATTTTTCACTTCGTTTACACTATTCACACATGCCACTGGATGTACCTGCAAAATTATATCACTGTGCAGCTTATAGTACAAGAGATATGACGTCATAAACATTACGCTGTATGAAATGAAACGGCAGGTCGAAATTCGCTAGAGATACTGGTGACTTATGTGGTGTACAAATATGTGTGAATTATGTCTTAAATAAATGTGAAATATATTTGACAGCTGTGTTCGCAGGCGAAGCAAAGCGTAAAAAGTTCATCCTAAGCCCCTGGAAAGATTTCAACCAAATTTGCTACACATATTAGTTATGATCTGGGAAGAAATACTGAGGGGGTAAGAACCACTAGAATCCTAATGGGTTGAGCGTGATAAATTAGAGAAAGAAGGAAGAGGAGGACATGGACCGAGATAGGAAAGAGGAAGAGATGGACACAGACAGGTCTAGAAAGAGATAGGCAAAGAGAGAGGGAAGGAATAAATGAAAAGAGAGAGAGGGTGGAAAAAATAGACAGAGAAAGTGAACAGGAGAAGATGGACAGAGAGATTTGAGGAGACGATGGGCAGAGAAAGATATGAAGATGAACAGGGAGAGAGGGAGGAGATGATGGACAAGGAGGGGTGAAGGATGAGATGGACATACACAGGTGTGAATGAGAAGATGGACTAAAAAAAGTTTGCAATAAAGGCGTAACAGGGCCACGGCGGGTACTCTGTTAATCTAAGTTGAAACACATGCTGTTATTATGATGTACATATTGGTTGGCGCCCTACCAAAGGAGTACATGCCTACATTACAAAAGAATGTACCCCAGCAGAAGATGGGCGGAGCAGCGGCAGTGATGGGAAGTAGTTGTCTTGACAGCAAATGTGTCATTCAGGTGGAAATAGTGACAGCACCAAAACTGGAGATATTAAAATGTGTTTATTATTGTTCTGTAAATTTAGAATAAACAAACATTTGGAAAAGTATTAGTATCGTATTAAAATCCAAAACCTTACTCACAAGTCAAATGAATCCATGGACCTGTAATTCCGGACTAACTTGTGAGAGCTACTAAGATAAATAAATTGACGCAACCTATCGTATTCAAATCCAAAACCTTACTCACAAGTCAAATGAATCCATGGACCTGTAATTCCGGACTAACTTGTGAGAGCTACTAAGATAAATAAATTGACGCAACCTGTGGATTTGTGTACCTAGTAATGGAATGAGGGTCCGATTAAATAAAGAAAATAAACACCTCAGAGGGAAAGTGAAAGGAATAGAAAAGAAAACGACACGGAACAGTGGCTATAGCGTCGAGGACCCCAACAAAGAGCAATGACCTTAGATGGCTGTCACAAATAACTAATTAGATCAAAAGTTCGAGTTACTTAACACTGGAAGTATGGCATTTCCTGCGCCCAGTCTACAGATATAATGGTAACTGGACAACATGAAAGTGAACAACCTGACTAATGCTAATTGCAATCATTAATCTTAATTTCAGCGTCTGTACATTCCACTAGTATGCTTACTTACATGTGTATGGTGCTTGCTGGTGACAGAATATTTCAAGAATGATGGAGGAGCTAACCCTATCCCAGAAAAGATTAATTCGAAACTAATAAAGCAAAACGACAAATTTTAAAATATGGTTTTGGTCTGTTTACTACTGTAAAATTAAAGTCGAAACATTCTATTCATAAAGTTAATATATCTTCACGTCTTGAAGAAATTGGCACATACAAAACTGCTTTTTCAGAGAGGACACCTGCTGCCTATATAGAGGCACACATCGTTGTACATATCTCTGACGTAACCATTCCGGTAACCGCAGTGTTGTTGAAAAAACAACACCAGCATCGAGAACTCTTGGCACAAGATACTCTTTAGTCTGGTCGGGTGTCTCGTACACTAGATTTACCGTCTCGTAAAGCCTGTAGTATGAATATAGGTGCGAGGATATTTCGTCTTGCTTTCCTCAGTAGTATGCATACAAATCACTTAATAACAGGGATGCTAACGATAATGGACAATAGCCAGTGACACATCCATAGGTGAAAGGATTTTCAGCGTTGCTAGAGATGGTGTAGCTCGGTGGCTAGGCAGCACCATAAGAAGAAAGTCGGCGGTTGAAGAAGTTCTTGCTTTTGTTCTTTTTTCGAGGAAGTAAGATTTACGTTCTGTATCATGAAATAAGTTTTCGTTAGGAAATAAATGAAATCTCCACAGTCTGTTTTAGAAAGTAAGATCATAATACAGATGTTTATTTAGGAAAAGAATATTTCTATACGTTAATTTGGAGAGGAAAATTTTAGATTGCAAGTTATTAATGAAGAAATTTTACAATCGGCAAAAAAAAGAAATATTGACATTCCACGTAATGAATAAAGAAAATAAAAATGTTGAGTGAACTTGAATACATTATTATTTAATAAAAACAAACTTATTTTACGAACAAGCATTCTTTGATCTGAAGACCACATTCATGTGTTAGAGAGAAACAAATGGCGGAGATCCGAGAGGGAGAAGGCACTCAGACTAAAAAATCATAGCCATTTGTCACACTCACTTCTTTACCCGAGTTGCCAACTATTTATTGAAGTGAGAAATGCCAAGATGCACCTTTTCCGAGGGTCCACAGTGGATTATCGGCTGGCTGAATCGAGTTGCAGGTCTTAGAAAGGCAGTGGCATACCACATCAGATATACCTAAATAATCAGCAACCAGTTGCATAAAAGAAATTTAATTTCTTAACCAGATTCGAGCACATAGTGCCCTTCTTCAGAAGATCGAGTCACTGGTTCCAGCCCCATGAGGCGCTTCGCACTTCGTTACTGTTGCAGGAAACCTGCCAAAGCAAACAACGTGCGAAGCGCATCATGGAGCTGGAACCTGTGACTGGACCTCCTGAAGAAGAGCATTAAGCGCCTGAAACCGATTAAGAAATTAAATCTCTTTTATGCGACTGGTTGCTGATTTTTTCGACGTATAAAATAAAATGTGTTGAAGAAACAAAATGGTCCTTTCATTAGTGATTGTTAGGTACATTTAAAACATAGTTTATTGCTCCAATATTTTATGGTTAAGTTTGTTTATTGTATGTGATATGAAAGTGTAAGGGCCATCAGAAGTAAAACCACTTTGAGCAGTCGTTCAACAATTACTCTTTCAACAAACACAATACAGACAAGAATGACGTAACGCTTCTCATCCAACTAATAGGTAATTAAGACCAGGGATCGTTTCGTGTACAGGGATTAACAAAACTCTCGATCCTTAGATGCTCACCCACTGGTATCGCGAACACTAAAAAATTTAGAGCGAACCCCGGGACTTAACTAGAAGAGCACGCGTTTCCTGTCCTTCACGGGGCTGAATTTTTCACGATCTCTTCGATCCAACGTGCTACAGCGACACACACGCTGTGGTGCCGAGGCGACGCTGTCACTGCCTGACTTGCCCTGTGTATGAGGACGTACCCCTTGTGTATAGACCAGAGCAAGCGACAAAGCACCCCTAAGTAAACGTATCAGGGCGTCGCACGGGTCAGGAGAACGTAGTGCGCTTATAGGCAGCTTTGACCGCCCTACACACTCTCACAAACTGGGTTCCCAGTCACGCTGCTCTCGGTGCGACTGAGTTTTGATATCCCCGCTACACGGCCGGGGCAGTTCTGCTGAAACTTTAGCAGTTCTCTCAGGAGTTTGATTTTTTGCGCGGTAGCCGGCCGCGGTGGTCTAGCGGTTCTAGGCGCTCAGTCCGGAACAGCGGGACTGCTACGGTCGCAGGTTCGAATCCTGCCTCGGGCATGGATGTGTGTGATGTCCTTAGGTTAGTTAAGTTTAAGTAGTTCTAAGTTCTAGGGGACTGATGACCACCGATGTTAAGTCCCATAGTGCTCAGAGCCATTTGAACCATTTTTTTCTTTTCGTGCAAGTATTGCACAATAGATGTTTAACCTTCTAACAACCCAACCACAACAAAGGTCAAAAATTAACTGTGATTGTGGAGTTGCTCACGCTGCTAAATACTGCATTTTCGGGCAACAACAAAGTTATATTATGTGGCAGGTGTCATTAGAGCACAGTTAACAAAGTCACTTCATGAAATAATGGATAAACTAGGCACTCATCTTTTCGTGTTTCCCACACTGGTCTCGTTGTGAACTCATGGCTCAATCGTCGAAAATCTAGATGGTGATGATTCCAAGCTCGGATGCGAAGAGGTCTAGGTGTTATTCTGCGACATTCAAAAGTTTTATAGATGTGTTTCATAAACCATTCTTGAAGATTGAACTTTTGCAAGTTAGCACAATGGTGATGTAAAAAAGTAATCAGCACTCCGAATTTAAGTTATATTTCTTTTTTATTACTTTTGTTGCAATATCACGTAACACACAAAACATCACATCACAATATAAAACATACTTGAAAATATCTTCCTCACTGTTGAAGTTCACATTTTATAAACTGACTACAATTTGCGTCTTTTCAACATGACGACCAAGACTTGACTCTAAAAACCGTTTAGGCGGCCAAAAGTCAGAGTTACAAGTATGTCAAAGATCATCGTGACAAAAGAAAGAATACACATAAGAATAATATCATTGCAACATAAACATATCGATGTATCAAAGTACCTCTTTACAGAAACACAGTAGAATATTGCTGGTAACGAGAGGTTGAGGTGAGGTGCCGTAATGGTTACGTAATTCAAGTATCATTACAAACTCAACGAACTCTATCATTGTTTAATTGAGTACAAAAATGATTCGTTAGTGAGCAGTTCACTAAATTGTACTGTGTGTTTCATGAGTTTAATGAACCGTCTCTTGTAACAACCAGATCAATGTCTGTCAGAGTGATATTACGGTTTTCAGAGGGGATACAGCAAAAACACTATGAGTGTTTTTGCAACAGGCAGCAATAACATTACTGAGACATAAAACGATACCGATTGTGTACACCGTATGTAGCTGAACGTGAGGTGTTAACCCTATAGCGGGTAATGCAACATTAACAAATGAAAATTGTGATTCGTTTCGACTTTCAGTCCACTTCTATACTATTAGTACACAATCACTGATATAAAGGTTAATATCATTTTTGAAAAGGAGAAGTTTGTTAACATCGAACGTAGGTTAAGACCTAGGAAGCATTTTCAGAAGGTATTAGTCTGTAATGTAATCGTGTCCAGAAGTGAAACGTTTATGGTATCAAACATAGAGAATAAAAAGGAATAGAAACTTCTTAAATGAGGTGCTACAGAAGCATGTTCAGATTAGATGGTTAATCGTACAATTAATCAAGAAGATCGTACAATTAATCAAGGAGTACTAAAGCTAACTGTGGTTAAAGAGGTATATAGGACAATTTGATTGAACGATGTGATCCACTCAAAGGACACATAATGAGGCATCAAGGAATGGTCAGACTGGAGGTGGAGAGGCAGAGGGTGGACGAGAGAAATGGGGGGGGGGTGGAGGGGGTAATAATCGTAGAGGGTGATTGAGGTTTGGCGACACTAAGCTAGTTGAGATGCATTTGTACTGCAGTAGTTACACAGAGATCAAGAGACTCGCACAGGATAGATTAGTACGGAGAACTGTATCAGATCAGTGTCAGGAAAGTTTTCTGATTTCTCTACAGCTGGAAAGCAGCTTTGTATTGCAGTCAACACTGTAAAACTCTTTCTCTCAGTCGAAGAATGTCATTCCTTATTCTGTGTTCTAAGGTAAGTCATAGATACAGCATTGCCTCGCATGTTTCTGCATTTCTCCAGAACCCGAGTTCAGCTTTGAGATGTGTGTGGCTCGTGTTCGCGTCATCTCTTATTTTATATCCTTTTTTTTACCATGCTGCCACCGCGTTATCTAAGTTTCAATTTCTGTTGTCACTGAGTTGCTGCTTTGCCTGCCCGTGAGCGGCAGCAGCAGCGCTTATCGATATAGCCCTGCCGGATCATCTTTGCTGATTCCTATTACTTCCCGGTTGACGTCTGTCATGGAGCGAGTTGGAATGCGCCTACAGTGCAGTTCGGACCGTGCAGTCGTAGAGTTGGGACTTAGCGGAAGTCGGTCGGGTTGAAGCAGTAGTGAGGTTTGGATAGCCATTAGTTGCCTGAGAGTCGCTGGCACACATGACTTGAACTGGGGACAGTCTTGGTTGATCGTCAGTTGGTCGTCCTACTGGACGACGTGTATTTGCTCGCCGGTCGCTTATGGGTTGGCGGTTTGTGTCTCAACTCGTGGTTCGGCCGTGTCATTGCTCGGTCACTGCTTTTAGCATTGGTTGCGTTCTTCGTCTTAGTGTTTGTGAAATTGTGTGTAGCTTGTGATGTCGACTGCTCAATTATTTTACTGCTGTCTCTGTGCTGATGTGCGAGGAGTCGGTCGGTTGGCGTGGAGCAGCGAGGAATTCTCCGCGGGTCATAGTTTGGCTGGGCCCGCTGGTGGTCTCTACGCAGTGTTGGAGTGTGTGGGGCTGTTCCCATCGCTACAAAGTCCGTGGTTCACCGACCCTGGACACGAAAGTTGAGTATGAATTTAATTTATCAGCAAGTCCGTGGTTCACCGACCCTGGACACGAAAGTTTAGTATGAATTTAATTTATCAGCAAGTCAAGACTGTTCACATTGTGCCATCTGGTTCTCGTTGTTGGCTGTTGGGACACTACCGCGAGCAACAACATGTGCATTCGAGTTGGCGGATGTTTACCCACCGTCTTGAGGAGTCTAACTGTATTTGGTTATTTTCAATTGAAGTACATCTGCGAAATCTTCTGCCTTGTGGCCGTTAACATTCCGGTTACCTGTCCTTTCCATTGACGTAGATGAAGGCAGTGTCCTTTCCTCATCGTGTTGTCATTGTCCAGCATGGCTTGTAGGATGACAGCTTAATGAATGCTTGATTGTGGGCGACCATGCTTTTTTACGTTTTGCATTGAACTCCTGGTTGTGTGCTGGTCGACTGGAGCACAAGTTACATTGTCGGTGGGTCCGTTGACTGTCTGTTGGTTGGGTTGTCGTTGAATTGAGAATGGTTGGTGATCGTTAGTATTTCAAGTGCTGGGCGATCCCCAAAACTTTTCAGCGCCGTTAGCTGCACTGCTTTTTCTTATTTTCTATTGTGTGTATTTGTATGGCTCATACCGATGGTTTTGAATTAAAGTTGAATTGGTTTTAGTGGTGTTTTAAGTCATGGGCCTTCAGCACATGAAAATTAAAATTTCTTACTTGTCAGTTGTTAGATTGTGTGGGCCTTCAGCCTGATTAATGTATTGTTTAAAGATAAAGCCTTGCGCCTTCTTCCTACTTAAATTATTTTAGTTGTATTTTAAGTGATGGGCCTTCAGCCGTTTTAAAATTAAAGTTCCTTGCATGTCAAGTATTAAATTGTTTGGGGCCGTCAGCCTAGTTTAAGATAAGACATTGTTGTTTAAATTTATTTTACCTTGAGTTTCAAGTTATGGGGCCTTCAGCAGTTTTTAATTAAGGATCTTTGTCTTTCGAGCATTAGACTGTTTGGGGTCTTCAGTCTAATTGAAGATAAGGCCTTCTGCCTTGTGGTTTTTTTTAATTATTTATTTAATTTTACCTTGAGTCTTAAATCATCGGCCTTCAGCCGTCTTCAAATTAAGATAGTTGCTTTTCAGGTGTTAGATTTTTGGGCCTTCAGCCAAATTATAGAACTTACTTAACGTGAGGCCTTCTGCCTTCTAAATATTCTTTTTGGCGTCTGAATATTGAGTTAAGGGCATTTAGCCTTTTTTTAAAAAAATTAAAATCGTTGTACCCTTAAGACATAAGATAGTGTGGTGCATTCAGCCGATATCTAAGTTCAAGAATTTGTACTGTAATATTTGGTCAAATAAATAAAGTTATATGTGTTCGAATGTAACTGACAGCAACCACGACATATTAAAATTATGGATCGTTAACCCTCGAGCGGGCACGCCAATTTTCGTAACGCGTTCGGGCGCGCGGCGTACTTCGTACACATGTACACAACAGCCGTTTTTATATTACCAAGGTAAACATCTATGAACAAAATCACAATACAATCTTAGGTTAATTAAACAGCGATAAAATGAACTTTGGTTATTGATACCCAACGGTAATGACCCACTCGGAACACTAAACACGTGCTGTTGCATCAGATTCCAGCGAAACGATTATTCAATTACAAATTATCTCGCAGACAGCTGTCTCATTGTGGGTTGTGCTTCTAGCTCTGAATCTGAGCCATTTTGTTGCGCGGATAGAAACTTTTTTATTATCTAGCTCGCTGCCTGTTTTTTATTAGTGTTATAACTGTGTTAGCTGAAGCAATAATGGAGGAATAGTCAAGGGCCTGCAATTGGAAAACAAATGTGGAACCCTGCAACACAGTGTTATTGGTGATTGGCGTAAAGAGGAGCGCTCGCTTGACCGACTCCAGGGTTAATATTTACACTTGCTGTCATTTATCTTCTTTGGAATGGAAATTATTACATTCTCTAATTACGCTTTCAGTCATCAAAAAGAGCTTAGTTTCAGAATTTTGAAGATATTAGCCTTGAAGAAGAAGACGAGCTCTTTAATTTGTAAAAATAGTTCCAGAAATGTTGAGTAAATTAATTTTCTAAAACTGACCCGATAATCGCGCTCTCTAACACATGGAGCTAGTCCAGAAATATTATGGTTGTTTTTGTAAGATGCGTTCTAACTCTTGTGTCTCTGGATTATTGAGGTGAACACGGCTATATTTAGCTACTTAGAATTTGATTAATGATCTCGTGTAATGATTTTGCTCAGAAATTTCAATTTGGGGTGAACCCATAAGTTCATAGTAAGTACAGTATTTTTCCTAAGTACATCCAGCGTTTCAAATGACGTGTGCAGGACAACTACAATACATACAGGGAAATGGCACATACCAGCACACAGAGTTTCATTTCGTAATACGCACAGTGCTGTAGTTGCCCAGGAGTCATGCGTGTCAGAGTATGTACACGCATCATCTGCTCCATGCTGTCGCATGGAATTAGTTCACGCTTGTAGATAGGCAGCGAAAATATTTCCTAATCTGGCTGCTGTAGTATCTTCCTTGCCAATCCATACCAGCCACTTCAATTAACTGCACGCATGTATTGGCGTTTGCCGCATCACAAATATTGGCCGCACTGAGTACATGTAATGTGAGATGAAAACCTGGAGATGTGGTGCATCCGTTGATACGTGTCTGGTTTCTGTATAGCTTTAAGTTTTCGTTCAGTAATCTTCTGAAACCTCTGAGGTCCTTATAAATAACCCTATACATTAACCGATCTTCATTCTAAATATAAACATGTAAAAGTGTGACCAGCTCTTTGGAAATATCTGTTTGTTCCCATAAACAACTGTTTATATTTTTCAGTCTTCATGTTCATGACAGGTCCAATTAGCTTCACACAACGCTGAACCGAATAGCAACATCATTATAGCATGTTCGATAGCATTCGGATGACCAGAACTCTAATCAGCATGTAAGATAATATACCAAAAATTACTCTGTGCGCAGTTCGAGTACTTGCCATATATTTTTCGTGAAAACGTCGGAATAAAGTCATAGCGTTTCGTATTAATATATGATTAAGTGATCACTCTCTGCAACAGAATGGGTTCCACAGAATAATACAGAGTGTGTCAAAAAGAATGATCTGATTTTAAAAAAATCGTAACTATTTTGTTATTTGAGATATGTGCTTGAACAATTTACTGTTGGAAAGAGTGAACTCTCTAGTTTCACATAGTTTCCGCTAGGTAGCAGTAGTATGCGCCCACTTCCGTTCTAGTAAAAATGGTGTCGCGACAAGAGAAAGCGTTGTGTGTTCTACGTTTTGCGCAGTGCGGGTCAGCTTGACTTTCGTTCTAGGTATGGTGTGGATCCTCTTACAGCACAGAGCATTAGACGAGGATGTGAACAATTCCGAGAAACAGGTTGTTTGTGTAAAGGCAAATCGTAGGACCGTCCCCAAGTGGCTGACACAGAAATCGAACGCATCTGCTATAATTTTACAAGGAGTCTGCAGAAATCCGTTAGCCGTGCAGCTTGACAGCTCACCATGCCCTCGATGTCCGTCTGGTGTGTGTTGGGTCGGCTTTTACACATGAAACAATACAAAATTAAGCTACTGCAAGTTCTTCGTGAAGGTGACAAACAACAACGTGTGGAGTTCTGTAATTTCGATCTAGGCAAGGTGGAGGATGACAGTTTACGAAATAACCACATGAAGCTATAAAACATGAGAGGGACTCTCCAAAGTTTAATGTGTTTTGTGCAGTTTCACAGGAAAAGGTGTATGTTCCATTTTTCTTCGCTGAGAGCACTGTTACACGAAGCACATATCTCGACATGCTTGAGAACTTTCTTTTCCCACAGTTGGAGACTGATTTGAGCGACCTCATTGACCAACAGAAAGGGGCACTACCACACTGGCATCTGGAAGTGCGAGGATTTTTAAATCAAAGGCTTACTGAAAAACAGATCGGTTGCACTGCACCAAATGATTCACCCTTACATAGCTGCCTTCCAAAGTCACCGAACCTGACTGTCTTTGATTATTTCTTGTGGCGGTTTATAAGAGACTGTTTATGTGCCTCTGTTATCAACAACAATAGATGAACTCAGACGTAGCATAACAGCAGCTGTGAAAGCTGTAATTCAAGACATGTTTCTGCAGTGTGAGAAGTCTGAATACCGCATTGACATATGCCGTGCACCTCAAGGAGGGCATATTGAACATCTATGAAATGGTATGAAAAAAATTTGAGTTTTCCATTCATAAAGAAACAAAATTCGTTATACATGTTTATCAGTATCTCAAATATAGACGCTCCAAATCGGGTGTCCATTCGATACACCCTGTATAATGGTTACAGAATAGATAAGTCTCAAGTTTTGACTGTCCTCTGCCTCCGTATTCCCAGTGTCCATGTATGTAATCGGCTTGCACCGTTTCTTCATTTCCTTTTCGGCAGTGCCGTAGCTATAGTATTTTCTGGGTGCTGGAATTTTAGGCTTTTTCGAATACTTTCGACGCAATCTCTCATCGGACTAGCGTTTTCTATAATTCCGAACATATCTGCGAGTCTTATGAGACGACATGTTTCATTATTTTGAAAGTTTCGGTTTAATATTGATTTTCCCTTATATCGCAGAAAAGAATTTTACTGTGTCTCTTTGGATCCAATCAGAGTCCCTCACGTTATTCACAAAGACATTCGAATCAGTGTCGTAGCTAAACGGTTTTGCACGCTGCTACAATTTATACCATTTCACAAAGTTAATTCATAATAATCACGCGCATGCCTCTATACTACTACGATAACGTTACAAATATCCCGGACAAACACGTAGCCGGCCTGTGTGGCCGAGCGGTTCTAGGTATCTCAGTTTGGAACCGCGCGACCGCTACGGTCGCAGGTTCCAATCTTGCCTCGGGTATGGAAGTGTGTGATGTCCTTAGGTTAGTTACGTTTAAGTAGCTCTACGTTATAGGGGACTGATGACCACAGATGTTGAGTCCCATAGTGCTCAGAGCAATTTGAACCATTTGAAGAAACACGTACATACGAGTGATGCCCAGAATGTAAAGCACCGTATTTTTCTCTCAGCCGAAAACAATGCTACGAATGTGAAACGTTACGTATGTATTATTTGAAGATTCGTGAGTGAGTTTCCGTCACTTCCGAATGACAGCGTAGTGGCAGGACAGTTCCAAAATGGCGTCTGTGGGTGATGTACGTTTCAAGCAACGTGCCATCATTGAATTTGTTACTGCCTAGGAAGAAACTGTGGAGAGTATGCACACACGCTCGTCAAACATTTATAAAGCATCTGCTGTCAACAGAAATACAGTTAATCACGGGTAATGGGGGGTGAGGTCATCAGAAGGTGGTTCGACAGAGCTGCATGATTTGCAGTGGTCGGGGAGACCATCCACGGCTGCCACACCTGACATGGTGCAGCGAGCTGATGCTGTCATTCACGAGGACAGAGGCTTTACGACTCAGCAGTTGGCACTGCATGTGTCAGTCAGCAAAGAAAGTTAACACAGCGAAGTAGTGGCTCTGCGACCAGGACAAGGATTGGTACTGACAGGGAATACACGCTCTGGTTTCGCGCTGGAGTAAGGCCACATAACTGGATGGAGTTTAATTGGAAAAACATGGTGTGTAGATAAAATACCATTCTTTCTTGTGTCTAATTGTGATTATGTTCAGTGAAAAATTATAGAAGAAAAAATAGGACAAACCTCATACATAATCTGTGAGAGCTCAATCATTGTTTACGCATAATTAGACTCTTCGACATTAGCAATTAAAATCTGACGGTATATTATCGCACAAAAAGTTTGGCCCACGAGCGAACAGACGTGTCCACAACAAAAATAGCAGCACCCCTCTGAAGAAAAAGCAAACTTTGTCATTACAGACTTGTATCAACTATACTGTCTGTAAATGAAAAAACTGAAGGCAACAAAGTTTAGGCAAAATTATTTATCTTCAGATACATATCAAAAAACTGTTATAATAATAAAATAATAATAACAATAATAATAATAATAACACAGCCAGAGCCACACATCGATCAAGACGCATCCAACACATGGCTAAGAAAAGGCAATATATACAGTGAGACGGAAGGATTCATGTTTGCAATACAGGATCAAACAATAAACACCAGATATTACAGCAAGCATATTATTAAAGATCACAATACAACAGATAAATGCAGACTTTGCAAACAACAAATAGAAACAGTAGATCACATCACAAGCGGATGTACAATACTAGCAAATACAGAATACCTCAGAAGACATGACAATGTAGCAAAAATAATACATCGACAACTTGCCATACAACATAAACTAATAAAATAACACGTTCCCACATACAACTATGCACCACAAAATGTACTGGAGAATGATGAATATAAATTATACTGGAACAGAACAATTACAACAGATATAACAACACCACATAACAAACCTAACATCATACTCACCAATAAAAAGAAGAAATTAACACAACTAATCGAAATATCCATACCCAATACAATAAATGTACAGAAGAAAACAGGAGAAAAAATTGAAAAATACATCCAACTGGCTGAGGAAGTCAAGGACATGTGGCATCAGGATAAAGTTGACATTATACCAATTATACTATCAACTACAGGAGTCATACCACACAATATCCACCAGTACATCAACGCAATACAGCTACATCCAAACGTATATATACAACTACGGAAATCAGTAATTATTGATACATGTTCAATTACCCGAAACTTCCTAAATGCAGTGTAACATATACCGTACAGTTAAAAGGAAGTCACCCTTGATAAGGTCCGCGTCACTTTCCATTTTAAATCAGACATAACGTCTGAGAAAGGAAAGAAATAATAATAATAAAATAATATGATAGTAAAATAATTGTTAATAATAAGACATGGTTCCGATGTGCAACGTCGCTGGACCATTGTAAACAACCGGAATGTAACATAATTCAGTGTAGATAATAATAAAGAAAATATCGCTCAATTAAGAACTGGACATCTCAGTTGGTAATATAATTAACTGAATTGGATGTCAGCCAAAAAAGTCATTTAGATGTCTCTCTTTGTCGTCAGGATGCAGTGATGCGTGATGTAACGGACTGGCAGCCACACTGTGATTTGGCTTTATGTTCACACCTTCTAAATCTCCACCCATTTCTTTGAAATTGCTGCAAGTTCACTTAGCAAGAAGTTTGCTGCAGACGAGAGCGAGAATCTGAGGTGAGATATCTTGCACTCACTCTGAAGCGCTTGGTGGGTGGCACATTCGCGCCCCCACATGTACGCTGAGTAGCCAGAGTCCATTGGTTTGTCTCGTCTGTCAACGCGTGTGGCAGCTACTGGGCCTCTGTGATGCAGTGGCCGATTATCGCGTCCCATTAATTGTGTGGTTCCTAGTTGAGTGGGAAGAGGGGGAGGGAGGGTGAGAGGGGAGAGAGATAGAGCGAGACAGAGAGAGAGAGAGAGAGAGAGTAGTCTGACGCACAGGCGGCAGGCAGCGCCGTCCCCACAGAGAGGCCAATTACAGACCTGCATCGCAACAGGGCAGCGTTGCCTCCAGAGACGTGACGGCCAGTCCTTAGATACACGAGCTACTGGGCACGGTTGCGCAAACACAATACTGTTCCGAATCTGGCAGACTTGACTCAGCTGCATTCTTTGCTTCTAAAGTACGTCTCATGTGTTTGTTTTCTTTATTTTTCAAATTGCATTCTAATGAATACTTCCGTTTATTTTCCTTCAATCACCGCTTCATCAAAATACAAGAATGCTTGCTCTACACTTCTTATTTATTCTCTCTAGTCAATGGCTGCATTGTTAGCTCTATATACACATTGTGTAACTGGTGAAAGCGCAGATACTTTTGTTTCTGGTATCTTAATACATACAATTATCATACTGTTGTTGGCTTTTCTTTGTGTCAAGCAGTCTTTCCTCAAACTTGTCGCAACAGTACGCAGAGTGCAACATATGCTTAAAGCTACATATCCTAGATAACCCGCTTGGACTTCTTTCTTGACAACCGTGATGCTGCAGCCGACGAGCAAGGAGAACGATCAGTGTTAGCCGGTTACTGCCCATTGGTAATCAGGGAACCACCAGCAGAAAACTACCAATGCCAAGCAAAGCGGTTGAGCCATTCATAACCTTCCTCAGAGGTATAAAATCAAGGTAAATGCATGCATAAGCTTTCATAGGCAATAACGTAAGGGTATCATAACATGAAAAGAAGAGCTAATCTTCCACTTGCGCTATCAGTACATCATAAAACATAAAGATTAGCTGTTTTCAGAAAAAAGTAAAATTTTGTTAGCTAGCGTAATCTACTTCACTGACGTGCAGTGTTTTTATCGGTACATGCGAATTGTGCCCAACGGGCAGTTTTGCGCACGTATTGCTGAATTAAATTAACGTTGTGACTGATATACCAGCAAATCAGATGGGAGATGTCTTTTCCAGGTAACCCAAATTGTTTTAGAGCACCACAAACTCGCTGTGTTGCCTTTTCTGCGTAGACCTGTAGCATTATCAAGCGTGGCTGGTGGAACACTGAGAAACGCTACACAATGTCACACCATTCTATGAATCAGAAAGCTAATTCATAAGATCCATAGGTTTCCCAGTACATCATACGACTTAACTGTTTTCAGCAGGTGCTGAAATTCTAAGTCTCGCTAACTCTACCGTCTTGCGTGTCAGTTAAGCGAATCTTTGTTTTTCGGATCTTCGTTTTTATTTAGTGCGCCCAGGAAATAAGAAGGGGAACTGTAAATACTGCCTTTGGGAATACAAGCAACGCTTATTAACTAAGTGCAGGGTGTTGCCTTTATTTTCATGTGCGTGTTAGCATGCTTGTTTTATCGCAACCTCCTTCGAAATTAAGATGAAGATTAAAGTAAATGTGGCGTAATTGTATGAACATTATCTCATTACTGCACAGAATTATCCTTAATTGGTTTAAAGCTTGCGCCAAGAAATGACGGGTTTAACGTGGAAAATATCGTATTTCCAGGAACATCTAAGGAAAACACAATGTGCTACTAACGTCTACAAGAGAAAAATTAGAAAAGCTGCTAAATATTACAATGTTACTGATCCAACCTTGGTGAAAAATCTTCTGAAAACTCACGATACATCCGCGCATCCTCGTCTTGGCAAAAAGCTAGAATTACCAGCAGAGATAGATTTCGAATTGAAAGACAATTTTCAGACGCTCACTCCATGGCCTGTTTCTGAGCATTTGGATAACACAAAACATTCAGTAACGCAAATTCTTCAACTGATTGAGCTGATTTCTAATGCAGAAATTACTCTAAGGCAAACAGAAGGGAACAAATGGGACTTCAGAATCCAATGAAGAAGGAGCACAATCCAGTTCCTAAAATAATCAAAAGCTCATAAAAAAGTGCAGATTTGAGCCAAATCGAATCTACAACATCAACAAAAACCCAACTGCAACTTCCAAAAAAACTTTCCGAAACGGTGTGGCTCTGGTGCTACTACACTCCTGGAAATGGAAAAAAGAACACATTGACACCGGTGTGTCAGACCCACCATACTTGCTCCGGACACTGCGAGAGTGCTGTACAAGCAATGATCACACGCACGGCAGAGCGGACACACCAGGAACCGCGGTGTTGGCCGTCGAATGGCGCTAGCTGCGCAGCATTTGTGCACCGCCGCCGTCAGTGTCAGCCAGTTTGCCGTGGCATACGGAGCTCCATCGCAGTCTTTAACACTGGTAGCATGCCGCGACAGCGTGGACGTGAACCGCATGTGCAGTTGACGGACTTTGAGCGAGGGCGTATAGTGGGCATGCGGGAGGCCGGGTGGACGTACCGCCGAATTGCTCAACACGTGGGGCGTGAGGTCTCCACAGTACATCGATGTTGTCGCCAGTGGTCGGCGAAAGGTGCACGTGCCCGTCGACCTGGGACCGGACCGCAGCGACGCACGGATGCACGCCAAGACCGTAGGATCCTACGCAGTGCCCTAGGGGACCGCACCGCCACTTCCCAGCAAATTAGGGACACTGTTGCTCCTGGGGTATCGGCGAGGACCATTCGCAACCGTCTCCATGAAGCTGGGCTACGGTCCCGCACACCGTTAGGCCGTCTTCCGCTCATGCCCCAACATCGTGCAGCCCGCCTCCAGTGGTGTCGCGACAGGCGTGAATGGAGGGACGAATGGAGACGTGTCGTCTTCAGCGATGAGAGTCGCTTCTGCCTTGGTGCCAATGATGGTCGTATGCGTGTTTGGCGCCGTGCAGGTGAGCGCCACAATCAGGACTGCATACGACCGAGGCACACAGGGCCAACACCCGGCATCATGGTGTGGGGAGCGATCTCCTACACTGGCCGTACACCACTGGTGATCGTCGAGGGGACACTGAATAGTGCACGGTACATCCAAACCGTCATCGAACCCATCGTTCTACCATTCCTAGACCGGCAAGGGAACTTGCTGTTCCAACAGGACAATGCACGTCCGCATGTATCCCGTGTCACCCAACGTGCTCTAGAAGGTGTAAGTCAACTACCCTGGCCAGCAAGATCGCCGGATCTGTCCCCCATTGAGCATGTTTGGGACTGGATGAAGCGTCGTCTCACGCGGTCTGCACGTCCAGCACGAACGCTGGTCCAACTGAGGCGCCAGGTGGAAATGGCATGGCAAGCCGTTCCACAGGACTACATCCAGCATCTCTACGATCGTCTCCATGGGAGAATAGCAGCCTGCATTGCTGCGAAAGGTGGATATACACTGTACTAGTGCCAACATTGTGCATGCTCTGTTGCCTGTGTCTATGTGCCTGTGGTTCTGTCAGTGTGATCATGTGATGTATCTGACCCCAGGAATGTGTCAATAAAGTTTCCCCTTCCTGGGACAATGAATTCACGGTGTTCTTATTTCAATTTCCAGGAGTGTATTTAGCTGGCCGCTGTGGCCGAGCGGTTCTAGGCGCTTCAGTCCAGAACTGCGCAGCTGCTACGGTCGCAGTTTCGAGTCCTACCTCGGGCATGGATGTGTGTGATGTCCTTAGGTTAGTTAGGTTTAAGTAGTTCTAAGTCTAGGGGACTGATAACCTCAGAAGGTAAGTCCCATTTTGCTTGGAGCCATTTGAACCATTTTATCGACTATTTCAACAGAATGAGAAGCAGCGGTAACTGCTTTTATAGCTGAAAAAGCTGCTGGTTGATGTATTCTGTCAATGTTGATTTCTCCATGAAAACGTCTAATACCCCAATTACAAAATATTATCCCAAAGGTTTTTCACACAAATGTTTCAAAAATCAATGGATCAGTTCCGAGTTCTTTTTTTATCGATTGAGTGACTTGTTCCCTTTCAGTTCTTCTTATCTTTAACAATCAATCGAGATACATTTCATTTGAGAGCTATGAATTTTACAGTCTTGCACGTAGTGCTCAATTTCGTTGATTTTTCTTTTTTGATGTAATCTGAATTTTAATCGCATCAATAGAGGCAAATGACGGAAAACCTAAACATGCGTTGCCAGACAAAGTTTACATAATTGTCAACTTTAGTAGACTGACTCAATCATAGTATAACCCCGCTCAGTATCGAGTGTGTGTGTGTGTGTGTGTGTTTGGGAGAGAGAGAGAGAGAGAGAGAGAGAGAGAGAGAGAGAGAGGGGGGGGGGGGCGAGATTTTAAAGCAGAACTACTAAAGATAATGTAGTGTCATCGGATTGTGTGAAGCATCACAACAAAAATTTCAAACTCGCTACAAACTACAGAATTCGGAAAGACAGATACAATTATTATACATCTTCGTTAGTTACGACTTAAGAACCAAATGTTGCACGCTACCCGGAGTATATTTTACCTAGAATTTTGCTGACATTGTAAATTGCTAGTAGTGAACAGTATGTTATATAGCAAATTAAAGAAAAAAAATTATGCGAATATTAATATATGAGATCCTGATGCAAATTCTTTGATGAGAAAGAAAGAGTAAATAGCAGGGAGAAATGTAACGACGGTCTGATGACAGAAGAGAGTTTTTGTATTAGAAGGAAATCCACCGAACAAGTACAACCTTTTCTAACGTATTTTTCTTGTACTGACTGAGTCGTCTCGACTGTAGGACATGAGCATTCTTCCATAACCAATGAAGGATTCATCCAGCTCATCTCTGATAACTCCGATTCCAACATCTGCACGACTGACGGGTTAAATACTTTCCATTCCATGGGAGCAATCATGGCAGTCTCTCCCTGCACAGCTATGGAGTCTGACATGAACATTGGTCGGGAAAGTAGATGTTCAACTTTTGAATTTTTGTTTTCCCAAGTGATGCTTCGCAAAGGGAAACAAAGTCTTCTGATAGATTTCGTCGTTTCATGACACCAGATTCTTCATCAGATATCATTTTCGATGAAGATAAAAGAAGTTTCTCGCAGATAAGAGTAAAAAGAACCACTTGATTTTTACGCTCATGAGGAAATTTGAGGTTGGAGATATTGAAGTGCTGCAGGCAGAAGAAGAAGGCGATGCATTAACTGTGGAAACAGTTATATCCCAAGTTTGCTGAGTCTGATAGTATGGCAACCGTAAGCCAGTTCGTAGGCGTGCTTATTGTCACAACGGGTCGAGGAAACAACTAGAACAACCCGTACCACGATAAGCCGGAAAGAGAACAATCAGCAAGATTTTGATACTCCAGCAGTTCTTTCAATTTCGATCCTGCGTTTGCCTTTATAGCCATGTCTTCACAGGATGTAATACCACATACTCTTTTCTTAGTCAAGTTTATGGAGCAACAGTCACACCTGAAAGTGCAAACTGCTGAATTAGTTAAAACCTCAATCACTCAAGACATAATAGTACAGGCCGTAGAGCAGTTGATGTTAGCAACTGGACGATTATGGACGAGCGTTTTGTAAAGTCTGCCCCGCGAAAATCTCTCCAACATGAAAGGCAACAGCCAACATTGGACGCAGCATGTTGTCACTCACTGCGATGCTACCATAAAGTGCAATCTTGCTGGGGAAGAAAACTGATCCATGCCAGTGGGACTGGAAGAAAAACTTATCAGGCTTGTTTGCCGTGAGGATGACCAAAGATGCGGCACCGCACACGCTGCTCAAGATGGTTTCCTTCAATGCAAAACAGGATGCGCAGAACTATGTCGATGTCGCAAATCTGAAGTGGTCGTTCGACGTGCAACCACTGAAATTGGGCTCGACAAGGACGAGGAAAAGATAGAAGGTATGATCTAGGACGAAGAAGTTAGCGAAATTGCCGCAATGGATCCTGAAGATCCTATGCTGGACCGGGACACGCCGCAGTCTCCCAAACGACCTCGTTGGAACTGAAACTTGATAATATGTTTATCTTTGATATTTAAACTGTTTTTAATGTTGTCATGCTCTTTACTTTGTTCATTTGTACAAATTTTGTATTACTCATACGTAAATACATATTGTCCATTACCACTGCTGCGGCTCGGTTCCTTTTTCTTCCTTTACGTGCACCTACCCATGAGTTTGTTGCAGCAGATCGCCGGTAGGAAAGCCGAGCAGAAACCCACCGTACTGTAACTTGCACCAGGCTGCATAAAACATAACTATTCTAAGAATCGGGAAAGGTCTTCATTTTGAACGAAAGGTGGAAATACTGGCAAAACTTCAGTATATTCTGAAGTCAAGAATTACACGTTCACTGCCAAGCCCGTGCAAATCCTAACACAGTCATGCACAAACCATTTCACTCACGTTAGCAAGTTTATGGTAACATATTTCTCGAAATCAGAACAGCTACTAAGCATGGATTGTTAAATGAAAATTCTCGCCACACTATTAACTTTATCGGTGTCTAATGCACTCAAGTTTTTAGTCACCGATCTGCTCAGTATGCCACAGGGAATTACTGTCTTTTACCGTACAAAAAATTAGTTAAAAAATCCATACTTTCTAAAGAAACACACGGAAACAAATATGCATTCACTTTAAAGCATGTTTGAGGCACGCAGCACAACTAAAACCGGCAAACTATAACGTCTTTCGGAGCTCGTACTACACACGGCCGTAAAATTGAAAGGCTGGGCTCCGACTACTTTAAACTGCTGTAAGCATTCTCTATCTCCAAGAGAAAAGACCCGCCAAGAATGTTCCGCTCTCATTGGTCAGTTTTCTTTAAGGCCAATAGAAAACCATTATTCTCTCGCGTTAGTTCGCGCTTTTAATGACTAACCAATCAACAAATAACACACTTTAGAACTGTGCTTTTTTCCGTAGTAAATACGTAACATTCTGATATTTTGTTTATACTTTACATTCCTTTTGCCATAAACATACTTAACATATTATGATACAAAATTCCCCGTCGTCTGCATTCATACTGTCTTAAAAATTTCTCACGCTAGTTCGTACAGCATTTATCAGTAGAACAATGATCTACATATTTACTTTAGACCACATTCACGCCTCATTCACACTGCTAAAAGAATATTCAAAACAGTACAAACATAAATAAACAAAAAAGCTTTCAAGAAATAAACAGAACAATTCAAAAAACATTCTCTTCGCATGTTTCTTGAATGTCTCTGTCCGCTACTGTTCTCAAGTGGATGACAATTAGAACTACGTACTCGACTGAACCCGCTTCAGACCATCTGTCACTCTACATGCATGAGTCATTCTCCCGATATACAAGCTCTAGATAGGAGCGTTATAAGGCGCTACGCCACACCATGTACTTGGTTTTCACCTAAGCAACCCGCTCTTACCAATTAAGGCATGGATAAAAACGAATAAAAATATACATGAATAAAGAAAATTAAAAAGATATACATAGAGAACACATCGGTGCTCATTAAAGAGCAGTCTTTCTGCTGGAAATTACATTTCATTGAATAACTATGATTTAAAAGAAAGACAACAGAATTGAATTACTTTGGCTTTGAAGTGTATGAACGTTTAATAGTGCCTAAACCTGAAGAACTAGATGCTTTTGTAACGCGAAACTTCATGCTCTACAGCTTTGATACCTGAAATTTTTCATTTGGAGTGGTCGGTATTGAGTTACGGGCGCTGGAACCGACTGTTTAGCCAAATTGGTAAAATTGAACGAAACTTGCAACCGATTACAGATAAACGGCTGCGCCAATTTTGGCATTTAAATAGGTCATAAGACGCTAAATTTAATGTTCCTTCATTTTGGTACGGGTAACATTTTCCGTAGGATGCATAGTTTCCGGGTAATAGGGAAACAACCTGAAAAAAAGTGCCAAAATTTCTTAGTTTCTTGGCAGCAAAAAGTTGTCCCGAGGGTCCTGGAGGTCGAAAACTTGGCATCAATATATTTTCAGTTATATATACAAGACAAAAGAATAAAATCTTCTACCTCATTTTCTGCAAGCAAAGGCCTTCTTCAGTGACGCCGTTACTGGACTATAATGCAACGATGTATTTCACAAGAAGATACACGAATTACCGGGTGATAAAAAAGTCAGTATAAATTTGAAAACTTAATAAACCATGGAATAATGAAGATAGAGAGGTAAAAATTGAAACACATGCTTGGAATGACATGGGGTTTTATACTGACTTTTTACCACCCGGTATATACAAGACAAAGAAATAAAATATTATACCTTATTTTTTGTAAGCAAAGGGCCTCATTAGTGACGCCGTTACTGGATTATAATGCAACGATGTATTTCACAACAAGATACACGAATTACATTTGCTACGAATCGTCAGGACACTCACTTTTGTGAGAAATCTAAAGATAGCCCTTACAGTACGTTTGATATTCTTTCCTATGTTTTCTGTTTCTGTTACAGTAGTTAGCTCATCATAAAAAACTACTTCTCTTTTTGAAAGTAAGAGAGTACAGTCAAAAAATCATGGATATCTTGTATCTAAAAATTGAGAATCAAATTATTATACAATCCCGGGCGTTCACGGGAGATTTTGTGAGGATAAGCGAAAATTGTATGCACCTCGAGAGACAGGAATTCGGCTTGTAGGAAGACGATAGTAATTGGCATCAGAACATACCATTTCCTACCCAGATCTTAGTAGAGATGAATAAATGGGTAGGCAGAAGGATAAGAAAGAGCGGCAAATATTGGAATCTGGAACAAAACTACTGTGTGCGTTGAAGACAAAGAGCTTTAGTCAGACAAGGAAGAAGTATCGGACAGGACATAATCACAACAGAAACTGACACAGTAAAGATAAAAGTACCGAAGAGGAGGACAATTCTCCTTTCACTCGTCCCTCACTGTGCCGGCTGGAATGTGAGTCTGCAGTAGCGACTAGCCGTCTGTCATCCCGAGAATCCGGTTGAGTGACCACCCCCGAGGCAGTTCTGCCACCAGCACTGTTGCCGGTGCCCGGGACGCGGCTTCATTACGGCCCCTTGTTTGCTGAGACGTCGTCACAATGGCGCCTCTGTCCGTGCCGAAAGTTTCACTGCCATTACCCTTCTCGAGAAGACGCCATGAAGGCGCCCCATGGCCCGTTTACACTAATTAGCTGCCATTGTAGTTTGAGAGAGTCTGTTTGCATCACGAACAGTCCGCGGGAAGGGAAGCGCCCGAGATTCTCTCAGACTTGGAATATCCTTCCGAAATATCTTCAGACATTAATAGTATACACGTAATGGCACAGTTGTTGTGGCATCAGTGGGAGGCCTTCTTATATGATTCCTAAATTTTAGAATGAGGTGATTGGGCCTGTTCAAAAGAATTAGGGATACACGTGTATCAACGGTATGTTAAATCTACTTTTATACAGGCAGTAGCTGTGGTCTTATTGCATGGCTTGATATCTTCGCTTAGAATGTAGGCAACAATTAATATCGTTCGCTATCTTTTGGGTGTGTTCTGCGTTACAGTGTCAGGTGACCCTTTAGGAGGAAGTAAGTACCGGTGTCCCAATGTATTCTAGTGAGGTACACAGATAGCAATTGGCACCTACTGCCGTTGTATCCATCCCACCACATGCAATGCGAAATTTTAATGCAGTCAAAATTTTAAGGACGGTCTGTTTGATCGAAAAAGAATGTACTTTCGGTCTGATTCCAGCAGATGGCAGTGCCTCTTCATTTGTCATCCATAGGTTGTAGGCACGCTACTGAGAGACGGGTCAGAACACAAAGCGAGTTGGACAAGTTTGCCAACATATTACAACTCCACGTGATGACCAATAATTGGCCATCTCTGCGTTGCTGTGTCCCGCGGATGCCGCAGAGCACTGCATGATGATCTCAGAAGGACCGCTGGAACCGCTGTGCCCTATCAGACTGTAATGAACGTGTCACTAGAGAGGACCTTACCAATGAGACGCCCTCTTCGTATACCCCCCTTGACATGATAACATCTTGCAGCTTGCCTTCAATTTGCCGTTTCCCTGTCGAAAGGAAACTTTGACACTGGCGAAACGTGTTATTCACAGATGACTCCAGACATCTTCTGACGCTGAAACTAGCGGTGAGCAGTACATGATAAACTGTGTCCACGAAATCAACAGATTTTCCACGTTCTGTGACGCTGTGGGGAGGCTTCATTGTTCTTGGTCGCCCTTACTACTAGATAGTACATCGAACAGATCCTGTCTGGCTATGTGACGGCTGCATAACAGTGATGGCCCTGAATTCCTTCTAATGCCAAGGCACGTGAAACAGGCGTCAGCAGGGACGTCTTTCGAAGCCTTGGCATTGAAGTAATGGAATGGAAAGCAGTGATTGCAGGACAGGATTGACAGATGTGTTCGTATTCGTCCTATTCCAGCACAGACTCTCCAAGAACTCTCAGGCGCTCCCATTGAAGACTGTGAAGGAATACCACAGGGCTCCGTGGACTCACACGGAGTATGCCACGTTGCTGTCAAACGCGGAGGGCATGCACGGTACTGAAGATCTCAGCGTCCTGTGAAAAGCACCCAGGATGATGAGATGAATGATTCTTTCCACACTGTTTTTGACAATGGTCAGACATTTCAGATATACGTCAAATATAGAGAATGAAATGATGTTTCGATGTGTACTTAATTTCTGAAAGATAGAGGTAAAATTAGGTAACATACCTAGTCCTCAATTATTGCTCAGTAAAGTATGGCAGACAACCAAATATATGTTCCCCTAATACTTTTATCAGTGGACATCGTCACGAAAAGTTTCTAAATTTATGAAGTTTGATTCCCACTTTTTTGTTTTGAACGCACACCATACAGCGACGAAGTAAAAATAGTTATCGTACTCTGAATAAAAGTTCCGTTCTGCAATCAAGCTTACTGAAATACACTACTGGCCATTAAAATTCCTACACCAAGAAGAAATGCAGATGTAAACGGGTATTCATTGGACAGATATATTACACTAGAACTGACATGTGATTACATTTTCACGCAATTTGGATGCATAGATCCTCAGAAGTCAGTACCCAGAACAACCACACCTGGTCATAATAACGGCCTTGATACGCCTGGGCATTGAGTCAAACAGAGCTTGGATGGCGTGTACAGGTACAGCTGTCCATGCAACTTCAACATGATACCGCAGTTCATCAAGAGTAATGACTGGCGTATTGTCACGAGTCAGCTGCACGGCCACCATTGAACAGACTTTTTCAATTGGTGAGAGGTCGGGAGAACGTGCTCGCCAGAGCAGCAGTCGAACATTTTCGGTATCCAGAAAGCTCCGTAAGGGACCAGCAACATGCGGCCGTGCATTAGCCTGCTGAAATGTAGGGTTTCGCAGGGATCGAATGAAGGGTAAAGCCACGAGTCGTAACACATCTGAAATGTAACGTCCACTGTTCAAAGTGCCGTCAATGCGAACAAGAGGTGACCAAGACGTGTATCCAATGGCATCCCATACCATCACGCCGGGTGCTACGCCAGTATGGCGATGACGAATACTCGCTTCCAATGTGCGTTCACCGCAATGTTGCAAAACACGGATACGACCATCATGATGCAGTAACCGAAAAAATGACGTTTTGCCATTTGTGCACCCAGGTTCGTCGTTGGAGTACACCATCGCAGCCGCATCTGTCTGTGATGCAGCGTCAAGGGTAACCGCAGCCATGGTCTCCGAGCAGATAGTCCATGCTGCTGCAAACGTCGTCGAACTGTTCGTGCAGATGGTTGTTGTCTTGCAAACGTCGCCATCTGTTAACTCAGGGATCGAGACGTTGCTGCACGATCCGTTACAGCCATGCGGATAAGATGCCTGTCATCACGACTGCTAGTGATACGAGGCCGTTGGGCTCCAGCACTGCATTCCGTATTACCCTCCTGAACCCACCGAGTCCATATTCTGCTAACAGTCATTGGATCTCGACCAACGCGATACGATAAACCGCAATCACGATAGGCTACAATCCGCATTTCTTCTCCTTACACGAGGCATCACTACAACGCTTCACCAGCCGACGCCGGGCAACTGCTGTTTGTGTATGAGAAATCGGTTGGGAACTTTCCTCATGTCAGCACGTTGTAGATGTCGCCACCGGCGACAATTTTGTGTGAATTCTCTGAAAAGCTAATCATTTGCATATCACTGCATCTTCTTCCTGTCGGTTAAATTTCGCGTCTTTAGGACGTCATCTTCGTGGTGTAACAATTTTAATGGCCAGTAGTGTATTTAAGCCTTAAGTGTCATTGAAACCCACACTCTTCCGTTTCGCTGATGATATGACACTAAAGTAAGTAACACACCACACGCTGACGATATAGGTCAATCGAGCAGAATATTGCCCGAAAAGGTAAGGAAGGATGAGGGTTCTTGGTTCGAGGCACGGTTTCTCCATGTCACCGTACATCTTTTTGCTAGACCATTTCCCTTTTATGCATACGATATTTTGTGACTACATAAAAGTTTCACTTTTGAATTGCAATGAATCTGCCAAGAGACATTTTTTGCTGCATTTCATAAGAGGTATGTCTTCACTCTTGAGATTCATATAGTGATGTTATCCCTTAGTTTTTGTTACCAAATAGTGCCTGCAATGACACAAACAAACACGTTGGAAAGTAATGTTTCTGACGCGAAATAATAACGACAATGATGTGTGACTAGATACAGCTATATAGCAGTGTCAAATTTTGTTAAAGGTAGCCAAACATCACTGCAAAATCTCAAAAATGAACAAAGGGAGTCTGCCTATTTAAATACATTAACAGGATGAGTCAACACTCTCTATATTGTACTTCACTCTGTTCATCAAATATACATGTTTACTAGTGTGACAATAAGAGACAGATTTGAGAGTATAGCATTTACGGGAAATTGCTAATACAGCGTTCGTAAAACCGATCTGAGGTTGTTAAGACCTATACACTAGGAGTATGATGAAATATTTATAACTTCTACAGGACTCTAAAGACCATCAAAATTAATGAACTCATATGTGGCTCTATGACACCCAAACACCAGTTACGACTTTACCTCACTAGGCAAGATTCGTGACGACCTTTCCACCCCCTACCAAGATACGAAAATCAAAGGCCCAAATGCCTGCCCTAACCACAAGCTCTTCCTTATTCTATTTAATGGTGTTTATAGTAAAACTTTGTAACTCTTTAACTAATAGATTTGCAATATTGGCACACTAAGTTTTATATGCTTTCACGTTGATTTCAATCGCTCTCATTGAGTGTTCAAGTCGTCATTATCTAACTAAATACTAACATTTTACGAATATGTAACATCTTTCGTAACTGCGTCAATTTTACACAAAAATAAAAATTCCGCCAAAGCTTATCACAGTGCTTCATTTGATAGATGATTTTAACCTAACTTTTTCCATTTTTATGATTTATACAATTTACTCTATAATTCCTGTTTACTGTGTTTCATTAAGAGACTGTTTGACCTCACTGACCAGAGTGTGAGTTGATTGAAGTACATTATATTGTGTATTACTAAAATTGTCATAACGTTTATCCTTTAATTGCTTAGACTATATGTAGTTTACAAGGAAATCTTTAACGAAAGTATCATCGATTTTTGTTGGTTCTTATTTAAGTTAGCGGACAGATACTGGCGCTGATGTTCTTCTTTAGATAGGGTTCGTAACAATATGGGCAGCAGGTACAGGTTGATTCAGGTGCCCCTACCGATATCATTTCATGCAACCTGCTGTGTTATATGTGGCCTTAAAAAAAACCGTGCGTGAGATTTCATATTCTATCGATCGCTATGCGGTTACTCCTACAGAAAAAAATGAACGGACCTTTTTGTAGGAAATTTAATGTAGTTGAATTTGATAAGGGATACGTTTACTATAGAGGCCGTAGTTTTCGAGTTATTCAAGGAAAACATACTAAGTTGACCTTTAAACGCACCCCGAATGCCACACTCAGCCTCCAGCGGTCAGGATTCCTAGTGTGTTGCTCATGGCACTTCGTCCTACCACTGTACAACCATTTGCAACTGCACGAATTATTTCCCACACTTGACCTTTTATGGTCTACATTGACAGGCCTTAATATGCCGCAGGCTTTGGCGAGCTCTTACAAAATGTAAAATTGACCTTTGTGTAAATTTTACCTAACAGTTTTGTGAATTTTAACAGCATAAAATAAACAATTACATCGTTATATTCGTCATACCTTCTGACTTCGAAACCACTGTGCTTGTAAGTGTTAAGTGTGGATGTAATTGTCAACGCAAGTATTTTTAGCGTATCTCCTGTAAAAGTCATTTTTTTCTCATCATCCAGACGGGCAGGGATAAATTAATCATGTTAACGAAATAGCCGCCTATGTTGGTTCCGCATAAGCCCTATCACTAGAGACCAAAAAAGACGAATATCGGAATAGTTCGTGTAGTATGAAATTTTTGTACAGTGTTAGGAGGGTGTGCCAAGAACAATGAACTTAAAACCCTGACTAGTGTGAGATAAGTGTGTGGGTGGAGCTGCGTTTCAGGGTCACGTTTTTCCGTTTTTTTTTAATAATTCGAAAACTGTGGTCTCCTGCGAAAACCTATCCTAGTAGCAGATTTAACTACATTAAATTTCACTGCAGAAAGGTCTCGTTCTTTTTTCTGTACGACTAACAGTTAGCGCGTAGCGAGTGAGAGAGTATGAAAATATCGTGTGTGGGTTTTGAAGGCAAAATATAACATTGCCGGCTGCATACAAATCGATCAGAAGGAGAAGCTGAATCACATTGTATAGTTTACTGCAAATGGCTTGCAATTTCTTGTTTTGTTCTGGCAATCATTAATAAAGTATTATTAATATTGTATTATTAAATCATTATTAATCATTGCTACTGACAAACTAACACCTGCAATCTTGTCACCTAATGCAGATTGTATAACGTAAGTTTTAATTGAGAAAATATTATGGCTACACTCATGTAATCATTATTTGGTGTTGAATAAATCTGCTATAGCTAGAATAATCTACTCTAAGAACACATCGCCTAATCCCTTAAAACAAAATTTTACGATCATGTCATTTTGGCTACAGGTTCCATTTTATTTAGGGTTCATTACCTGATATTTTCGGAGGAACGGGTGCTTTGACACGAAAACTCCGTAGCCAGTCATTTGAGAAAAACCGATTATAGCAACTGACTGTAACTATGCGCTGTATTACAACAGTCAGAGTACTAACGGTTTCCTGTGACCACACTTGAAGATTTAGTTTTCGGTCCACGTCATACGTTTGATTTTTATACTTTTTCAGCACAATTTTTCGTTATATTCGGCGTTAACACCTCTTAAAGAGCAAAAGGCATATAAAGCAATGAAACGTAAGTAAATGTATACTGATGATGTATGAAGCGAAACTCGGGTAGTCGAATGTAAGTTTCGCTTTTGTAATTGCACGCTCGCACACACACACACACACACACACACACACACACACACACACACACACACACACACACTGAGGGGTCAAAACATTCCACCGCTAGCTTAACAGTTGATTGTTCCACATCTGGAGCTCAATGTACCAGCGATTGTGCATTATAGAGATGAGGGAAGTCCTTGGTAGCTTTCCATACGTATGTGGCACCGGATGACTGTCCACATTTCCTAAAATTCCCGCAAATTGCTAACTTATTATTGAGGGTGCATGCATCTACGTACTGATACATTTCGGAAGTGTGTCATACAACCATTGTCCCTTCTCCATAGGCAAGGTGGTCCCAACTTTTGTAGCTGGTCCTTGAACTCTTGGATACTGGCACCGCTTCAGCCAGACATTTTCTATCGAGAACACATTTGGGGATGTAGCTGACCACAGGATTACTAATACACCATGAATACGGTTCATAGATGAGCGTGCCATGTGTGAATGAGCATTGTCGTGTTGGAAAATGGCACCACTATACTCTCGCATCAGAGGTAACACTTGAGGACGCAAGATGTCGGGTCACGTACCGTTGTGCCGTCTGATTTCCTCGACCACTACCAGTCCGTCTGCTAATGTCATAGCCGATAGCTTCCTACATCACAAAATAAGGAGTAAAGAGCGCTAATCCCCAAGCAGCAGCCATGCTCATCGTCGAAATTCATACGGGTTCATCACTGAACACAATGCGACGCCGTTTTTCAGCAGTCCTACTTCCTGGTCGCAGTACCACTCGAAACGTAGCAGCTAATGTGTTGGTGTTAATGGCATCTTTCGCATGAGGCAGCAAGTCCCTAATCCTGTTGAGAAAGAAGTCCATCTCTTGTCCTCGTTTGGAAGGTGCAGATATAAAGATGCTTCGATCGTTCCCTTGCGATGGTCAGATGTGGTCAGGTATAAGCCTGACAATGAGTACGTCTGCAATCATGTGTCCATAAGGTCCGATATCGGCCTCTGCCGCATACGAATGCCAAACAATTCTTGATATTACGCTATTCCACCAACTGGTCAAATTGATAGTCTCAATGTGATCCTTTTAAGACACTGTCACGTGCAGATAACGCTATCTCACATGAATACATGGCATCTTCTTATCCCTCCCAGAATCACTCAACATGTGACGCTATTCACCCTTTCATACCTCCTAACAGTCCTGGTAACAACACTAAAGTTGAGCCAGAGAAATGCACTCTCATGACCTTTCTACATGTCAGAGACAACTGTATCTCTCGTTATTTACATACTCACCGAGAGTGCGTCTGAGTACAAATTTACATTGACGTCTGACCATGTCTTCCGCGTGCGTCACTTTTTTGTTAGGCGGTCTATTTACGCCGCTAACGTTGTCAAGGCGGTGACAAGTACAATGCTGACGTAATTCCACTCATGAAAATGTCTTTTGGAACGGCACGCACTACTCTGTGAAGTTCGCGCCATCGAGTCGCAGTCGCATTCCTGCCGCCTACATGCGTGTCGGTTGCGGATTGTACAATTGAGACACCTTGCCGACGGAGCACGTGCTTTGGCGGAGGGTGGGGAAAGGGACGGGGAGATGGGAGTACAAGTGGAGGAGGCCAATAACGGCTCGTCAGCAGCAGAGAACAGAACAGAACAGAACGCAGAGGGGAAGAGTATACGGTTGCATCGCGCCGTGCTGCTCTGCGTCGAACAGTACTCGGCGCCAACGACCCGACCCGGTCGCGTGCTCCCCGCCCCCTCCCCGTCTCCCCCGCCCACGCTATTGATTGTGGCGAGGGCTGCGCGCCCCTAGTGCCCACGGCCGACTGCCGACTGCCCGCATCCCCCCACCACAGCGACCACCGACCGCCGCCTCTCAACAAGTTGCCCTCGTCCCGCAGAGTGCGTCTCCCCCCCACCCCCTCCCAACAGCCGTCCCACTCGAATGAAACACATTTTCCTACCGTGCCTTGACCTACTTTGTGCTACGGTTCGTCGCCCCCTTGTATTGCCAGTTGTACTGTTCGTTGCCTAACACTCATTCACTTCCTTGCGTTTCACAGGCGTTTTAAGACCTCGACAAACTAACGAAATTCTCTGTAAATCATTTCGCTAGTTATTGCCCACAGGAAAAAAGGAAAAGAGTAGGCATGCAAAGTGAACTTCTGACAAAATTAGTGCATTTCAAAGGAAGCAGTAACCACCGTATCTTTAACTCATCTCTTATGTTTTGCAGCAGAGAACGGTTTGCTGATCTGCTGCACACGTAAGTGCAGTGTTTTACACAATGACTACCAGTTCGTCCTGAAAAGTAATGAATCCAAAACTTTTATTACGTTCTCAATACAGGTTGAGTTATTACTTGTCATGCTTATTACTCGGTGGACTTTCCTCTTGGCTGACGCTACATGCATTCCTCTGCTGCTGGAACGGCACCCAATTGTAGTGTGTGGCGTAGCAGTGTGTAGCGTAATTTGTTGGCGGGTGAGAAACTGCGTGCAGCATTACCTCGGAAAACTGAAAGCTCGAATTCGAAGACTTCGTTCACACTTGTTGCATCCTCTCTTTCAGCATGGCAATGCCAAACCACGCATTAGCACTGCGGTATCTGCTACAATCACACGCCTCCATCCTGTCCCGACTTGTCCCCATCCGCTTTTCACCTGTTTGCGAAACTTAAATAACAGATTCGGGGACGCTTTTCACCTGTTTGCGAAACTTAAATAACAGATTCGGGGACTTATTTTCACAGTGATGAAGCTCCGAAAAGCAGCTGTGAGGTTGTGGCTCCGCAAAAAAGTGAAAATTTCTAAAGTGACGGTGTAAGCAAACTGGCATTTCGTTAGGAGATATCTGTTGGCCGCCAGGGTGATTATGTTGAGAATTATATATGTAGACATCAAGAACAAAGATGTAGTACATTAATAAAGTTTGTTCCATTTGAAACGCTTTAAGTACTTCCACATAAAAATTCAGACGTGTAACTTTTCAGCAATTCCTCACATTACAGGCTGCAGGGAATCTTAGAAGAGACTGTCTAGACAAATTTTCGATAAGGAACCTATGTGCAGAAATGTTTGTAGAACATTAACAAAGTTTGTTCCACTTGAAACGCTTTTAGTACTTCCACATTAAAATTCAGAGGTGTAACTTTTCAGCAATCCCTCGCATTACGGGCTGCAGGGGCTCTTAGAAGAGACTATCTAGATAAAGTTTCGACAAGGAACCTTTGTCCAGAAATGTACTGTTTTAATGTAGAATAAACTGTAGATTCAAATGGTTCAAATGGTTCAAATGGCTCTGCGCACTATGGGACTTAACATCTATGGTCATCAGTCCCCTATAATTTAGAACTACTTAAACCTAACTAACCTAAGGACATCACACAACACCCAGTCATCACGAGGCAGAGAAAATCCCTGACCCCGCCGGAAATCGAACCCGGGAACCCGGGCAATGAACTGTAGACAAGGATGATATTCAAATTCCTCATTTCACAGCGCGCACAAACCAGAGACTCATAGCTCTGATTGGTGTGCGCTACTCGAGCCCATAACTGGACAATGTTTCGAGTGAAACTTCCTGACAGATAAAAACTGTGTGCCGGACCGAGACTCGGACGTGGGACCTTCGCCTTTCGCGGGCAAGTGGTCTACCAACTGAGCTACCAAAGCACGACTTACGACCCGTCCTCACAGCTTCAATTCTGCCAGTACCTCGTCTCCTGACATCCAAACTTCACAGAAGCTCTTCTGCGAACCTTGGTAGAGCACTTGCCCGCGAAAGGCAAAGGTCCCGAGTTCGAGCCTCGGTCCGGCACACAGTTTTAATCTGTCAGAAAGTTTCATATCAGCGCACACTCCGCTGCAGAGTGAAAATCTCATTCTGGAATGTTCCTAGTACTTGTCATCGGGTTTTCTTCTATGTGACGATGAACCTCTCGTCAAAGTCGAACGTGGAGCGCGTACGTGGAGCAACACAGTTAACCCTCCTAGTTTCAGACATACCAGTTTCTGTCAACGTTGTATTCAGAAGATAATGATGTTATAATGACGGCGCTCGGTAACCAGTTCGTGTGTGTATCATGACATGAGATATAGCCCACCTTTATTACGGGTCTTGTACCGAAACTTGATCTACCGATTACCCTATACTACAGTCAGAAACACGTAATAGGAATTGTGAAATATCTGGTTGCAGCTGACCAGCAAACAATCGTATAGTAGACGATAACCGAGATTGATATAAAGTTGCGAAGTATAGTGCTATTTAACCAAATGTACCAGTTTTCACAGCAGTTCACTGAGCAAACGAGCTCTTTCTTTCTGTCCTTCTTCCTGTGGGGGATAACCGGCGAAATATGATTTACAGAGAATTTCGTTAATCTCTTTTATCTTGATATTCAGTAAAGAGAATTACTATTGGTCATCAAACGGAACAACTGGCAGACTCTATGACTTTTGTTTAATGATGTCACCTGGGACGCCGGCCGCGGTGGTCTAGCGGTTCTAGGCGCTCAGTCCGGAACCGCGCGACTGCTACGGTCGCTGGTTCGAATCCTGCCTCGGGCATGGATGTTTGTGATGTCCTTAGGTTAGTCAGGTTTAAGTAGTTCTAAGTTCTAGGGGACTGATGACCACAGATGTTAAGTCCCATAGTGCTCGGAGCCATTTGCACCATTCGCCCGGGACTTTCGTTGTGTTCTTTATCACTCTGATCATTATCCGATGCCGTAAAAACTAAAGTACTCAAGTACATAATGATAAACAATAGACGACAGATATCGAATACAAAGTCACTCATTTTAATTGATTATTCCGTCTCTCCTTGGTGAAAGACGTACGTACTTAGAAATGAAAAGAACAAAATTGTTGACATTCTATAAAGGCAATATGCAGGGTGGTCAGGAACAGACTGAGAAGCTTGTGAGGCTGTTACATGCAAGGTGGCTGTGCTGTGAAACAAATGTTTAAAAAAATTCACCGTTTCCGAGTTATTTGGCATTGAAGTTAGCCGATTAGGCAGTTGCGCTCACAAACTGTGGCAGCCTGCCAGAAGCATCGTCGTCAATGGTGCTCTTCGTTTGGTTTCCGCAAACCGAACAAGTGTAGTGTTGACTCACCACCTTAAATTTACCATTTCTACACTGAACATTTCAATAAGAGGCAACTCCTGGACCAATAGATATCTGTGCATTACCGCATCTTGGGGGGTGCAAGTGCTTGAAATAGCGCGTTCAACGACCTGATTCGATATCTTCAGTGCTAACTAACTCGGAAATGGCACGATGTATGGAATATTTTACTAACAAATATTTTTCAGCCCTTCTCCCATGCAACACACTTCCAAATTTTTAAGACTATTTCTCGTCACCATGTATTTAGCCTTTATGTATTGTGGTCCACCGGAGCTAGGACGATCAGAGTTATATTTGAAATGGAGGCACACAGTTTTAATTTAATAATTTAACCGGTTTTTGAGTTACAAGGTCATCTCACTACTGTAAGCAAAGGGGATGCAGTACAGGTAACCAACATTGAAAAAGGTGTTACGTATGGAGACTGAGGTGCAAACCACCATCACATTTGACGATGCGATAGTAATGTAGTTCGAAATTCTAAAGTTAAGGAGCAGTATTCATCAGAATAAAAGATACGCATGTGATATTACAAAAATTTAAATTACGTTAAAAACCTCAGAAATACAATCTGAAATATAAGACAGGCGCCTAAGATAATAGCGTTTTTGTTTTCGTTTTGGTATTCCAGTGTCATTTTTTATCTGTAGCTCGCTGTTGCTATTTGAGTTCACATACTGTCATCTTGAGATAGCGAGTAGATATTGGACGAAAAAAAAAATTGGAGTGCCAAGTGGAGAAATCGTAACATTTCCAACATATCCTCCTTTTTGAGTTAAACAGAGTGGTTACGGCAGCTGAGGCAACCAGAAAAATTTGCACCATATATGGGATAATGGCATTCGACAGAGTACATCAAGAAAAATGGTTTTCTCATTATAAGGACATCGATTGGAAGTTAATGACTCTCCAGCTTCAGGAAGAATTTCGGGTTTGATGAAGATCGTTTAAAAGTATTAATCTACAGTGATCAGCGCCAGTGTGTTCGAGAAATGGCATATTCCTGTGCTCATGCCACCATCGTGCAACTTTGAATACAGGGGGATGATTCCAAAATTGAGTATATGGGTGTCGAATGCTCTAAGCCAAAATAACAAAAGTCTACTGGGGCCATACGTCCATCTCTGCTTGCTCGTCATCAATCGTAAAGAACATTCTCGTCGCGAATAGTTAAAAAGTACAGGCGCAAAGGAATATTTTCTTGCAACAATTCAATAAGAGTTCCTTTTTTATTACACAAGATCTTTAACTTTCTGTCGTTTCTGTAAGGATTTCAAATATTCCCAAAAAATTAACTGAAAATATGTTTACCAAGGACGTAATGACAGACGATAAATCTTCATCACATGAAGAGTATTCTTTACGTTATTAGTGCCGGTAGCGATCAAGAATTCACTATAGAGGATTTACAGAAAGTAAACCGAGACTCCGACACTGACAGAGTTTGCAGAGAAATCTGTTTTTGGAGAAATACAACGCCGACAGGCGCACATGCTGCGGAACATGAGTGCCTATGCCAGCAGCGCAGTGCAACAGGTCAACGACAATGCAATATCCAGCAGAGCGGTGGAAGCCAATAAAGTCGGAGGCAGTCCGAGAGAATTGGCATGCTTCCACGGCGATCGTGAAGGAGCGGTGTGGGGATGCTAGAGCCGCAATTTCCACCATCGTTCTGAACTGCGAGGGCGAAATGGGGTGCGCTGCTCAGCAATAAAAATGCTGATACTCTCTAACTACCGACCACGGACAACCAGACCAAATGGGAGATATTTGTTGATATCAGTTTCCACGCTATAATCCGCTAGGACGGCTTTCAAAAGTGAGCAGTATCGGCATTTCGCGACAACGCCACAAAAGGGTTCCCATACGACCAGTTCATTCTTACAGCATCGGGTATTAATATCCCTTTCTCCTGCTGACTCAAAATTGGCTGACACCCCATTTCGAATTGCCATATAACTTTAATATAAGCTCTAGAGATTGATCGATGAGATGATACGAAACAAAATATGTCTAATGAACTTATGTCCGGAAATGCATGTTTTACATGCTAGAGACTATTTATTAAATCATGCTTTGTTAGATAGACCGCATTTAATACACGCTGTACCCTGCAGCCGAAGTTACAGTATGCATGGTTTCTATCTTGGGATGATAGTGTTCCTTACGCGTCATGTCCCAGCACTCTCTCCTGCCACAGTCATTGGCAATATTGTGTCCTACTCACTTCTCTTGGTGACTCACACTGTAGTGGATGTGATACAGCGTTGTACACAATGGTTCCGTATTTGAATGGAGAGCTTTACAACATGGTATTTACTTATGGGAAGGCAAACGGCAATGGGCGGCGAGCAGCAAGATTGTATTAAGAGACCTATCCCCGCCGACAACAACCACAGCATCAATGTTTGCGACAGTGTTTCGCCGTTTGTCTGAGACAGGATCTTTTCAGGAAGCAGGAAATGATGAAGGACATACCCGAAAGGTTCGGACACCAGACTTAGAGGAACATGGGTTTAACACTGTGGAAGGCGCCCGTCGTATCACTACCAGGCAGATGGGTCGCGAGTACAGGGTAAACAAAACGATCGTGTGAAACATTCTCCATGACAATTGTTACTACCCTTATCACTTGCAGTGTGTGTAGGGCTAACTAGCGACTGAATATCCACATCGGACGTAGTTTTATCACAGGTTTCTTCACCAGGCAATCACGATAGTGGGATTTGTGTCATCAATCCCATTCACAGATGAGGCCACCTTTACAAGGAGTGGTATCTTCAGCTTTCATAATATTCATCTGTAGAATAGTATGCAGAACCTCCCTGGTATGGTGACAGCGAAGCATCAACATCAGTGCAGCCTGATTGCGTGGGCCAGGATAATTGGTGACCATATTTTGTAACCAGTCTTCCATCCACATCACCTGACAGGTCGGAACTATCGGCGTTTCTTGAGGATGACTTTGCCTCCTATGCTAGAAAAGTGCCATTGATAATTCGAAGGGTTATGTAACAGTTACATGATGGTGCTCCGGCCCTCTTGGCCCTTAACGACCAGAAACATCTCCGTTAGTCGTGTCTTCCCTGGTCGATGGGTCGGACGAGGTGGTCCAGCTGCATGACCTGCCCGTTCACTGGATCTGAACTCGTGTGAATCCAGGCTATGGGGTCACCTCAGAAGTATCGTGTATTCACAGCCCGTTCCAGATGTGGAACACTGGAGCAGCGTATTCATGCTGCCTTTGACACTGTTCGGATGTAAACATGACCGATGAGAAAGTGTGAAACACAACATGCTATGAAGCGTACACGCATCCGTTCAGGCACATAGAAACCATTTTCAGCACATATTGTAACTAAAACTGAAAGGTACAGCGCTTATTAGACCGCGATCTCTGTAACTACGTATGACTGAACAAAGGATCTCTAGCAAAAAAACCATGCATTTCCGGACATAAATTCATTAGACCTTTTGTTCCGTATCCTGTCATCGATGTTAAACGAGTTGAGTCGGTTCTCCTGCCAGAGTGGAGACATGGATTCGGATTCTCAGTTAGTTCTGCAGGGCTTTAATAATTTATGAATGTTTAAAATTTATTTCTTCAATGTCTCCAAGATGCCTGCAACAGTCGATTTTTAATTGATGTTCCTACTATTGCACATTTTCGGTCTTAGATCATTTTGAAATACCCTGTTAAGACATGTTTTACAAATAATACAACAGAATACATCATTTAATTAAAATTTGAATGTGTGTGAAATCTTGTGGGACTTTACTGCTAATCTCATCAGTCCCTAAGCTTACAAACTACTTAACCTAAATTATTCTAAGGACAAACACACACACCCATGCCCGAGGGAGGACTCGAACCTCCGCTGGGACCAGCCGCACAGTACATGACTGCAGCGCATTAGACCGTTCGGCTAATCCCGCGCGGTGAATACAACATTCTTAGTGAAAAGTTACAAACGAAGACTGAGTAAAATGTAACGTACCTTATATGTAATAACTCACTAAGTACATTTGTTAGCTGAACTGACAACTCTACACTACAATTTTATTCGGAGATGAACTACGCCAAGTCGGTACATCAGCGATGAAACAAGGCAGTGGTACTTGTTATTCTCTCGCCTCGTCTGCAATGTAGATATAACGGAACAAGGACATTTTGAACACGATATCAGATTTGGAAATTTCAAAGTCTGCGCTGCTATGTACACTACTGGCCATTAAAATTGCTACACTAAGAAGAAATGCAGATGATAAACGGGTATTGATGGGTAAAATAAATTATACTAGAACTGACATGTGATTACATTTCACGCAATTTGGGTTCATAGATCCTGAGAAATCACTACCTAGAACAACCACCTCTGACCTTAATAACGGCCTTGATACGTCTGGGCATTGAGTCAAACAGAGCTCGGATGGCGTGTACAGGTACAGCTGCCCATGCAACTTCAACACAATACCACAATTCATCAAGAATAGTGACTGGAATATTGTGACGAGCCAGTTACTCGGCCACAATTGACCAGACGTTTTCAGTTGGTGAGTGATCTGGAGAATGTGCTGTCCAGGTCAGCAGTCGAACATTTTCTGTATCCAGAAAGGCCCGTACAGGACCTGCAACATGCGGTCGAGCATTATCCTGCTGGAATGTAGGGTTTCGCAGGGATCGAATAAGGGGTAGAGCCACGGGTCGCCCGGCCTGTGTGGCCGAGCCGTTCTAGGCCATTGGAACCATTTTGAAGCCACGGGTAGTAACACATCTGAAATGTAACGTCCACTGTTGAATGTGCCGTCAATGCGAACAAGAGGTGACCGAGAGGTGTAACCAATGGCACCCCATGCCATCACGCCTGGGGATACGCCAGTATGGCGATGACGAATATACGCATCCAATGTGCGTTCACCGCAATGTTGCAAAACACGGATACGACCATCATGATGCAGTAACCGAAAAAATGACGTTTTGCCATTTGTGCACCCAGGTTCGTATTTGAGTACACCATCGCAGGCATTCCTGTCTGTGATGCAGCGTCAAGGGTAACCACAGCCATGGTCTCCGAGCTGATAGTCCATGCTGCTGCAAATGTCCTCGTACTGTTCGTGCAGATGGTTGTTGTCTTGCAAACGTCCCCATCAGTTGGCTCAGGCATCCAGACGTGGCTGCACGATCCGTTACAGCCATGCGGATAAGATGCCTGTCATCTCGGCTGCTACTGATACGAGGCCGTTGGGATCCAGCACGTCGTTCCGTGTTACGCTCCTGAACCCACCGATTCCGTATTCTGCTAATAGTCATTGGATCTCGACCGACACGAGCAGCAATGTCACGATACGATAAACCGCAATCGCGAAAGGCTACAATCCGACCTTTATCAAAGTCGGAAACGTGATGGTACGCATTTCTCCTCCTTACACGAGGCATCACTACAACGTTTCACCATGCAACACCGGTCAACTGCTGTTTGTGTATGAGAAATCGGTTGGAAACTTTCCTCAAGTCAGCACGTTGTAGGTGTCGCCACCAGCGCTAACCTTGTGTGAATGCTCTGAAAAGCTAATAGTTTGCATATCACAGCATCTTCTTCCTGTCGGTTGAATTTCGCGTCTGTAGCACGTCATCTTCGCGGTGTAGCAATTTTAATGGCCAGTAGTGTACAACGTCATGTTCTAAGATAACTGATGCACATCCTGACATTCCGTTATTTTACTAGCAAAGGTTACGTAAAAGAAGACAGCAATGATATTTTTCGTCAAAGGCAAAGGCTTTACATGAGGTAAAAGCAGCATGAGAAACAATAACAGAGTTTTGAGTGTCATAAAGCATTTTCTCTAACGTACAGAAGTTTAACAATGGATTCCAGATAAGAGTGGTAAAAGAGGTAGCGTAAATATATGTCCACAGGTATAGCAAGTACGTCAATATTCGGAAGAGACATTCAATTTCAGCGTCTTGCACTGAAATACTGTGAGTCGATGATTTATGGATTTTTATAGTGAGAATATAATGAGATAGTAAGTAAGGATAATGAACTATTATACTGACATTTATGGTCTATGATATGTAGTATTGATGTTTGAGATTGTTATGGACTGCGTGAGGATTGTACCCTTGGAGCATGCCTTGTTGATTGTGTTTTGGTGTACTTCTCTGATGAGTGTTATTTCTACAGATTTGCAATAAGGTGTTGCGACACGATAACACAAGTTTATAAAATTACAGGAAGATAAACACTTTGTTTCAACAATATGCATTTCTTTTGTGAACAGCAACGTGAAGGATTGAAGATGCTTATTGCATGTGCTTGCTTTGATGACTCTGTGACTTTTCTTGCGCTAATGGATTTTTTCTCATTCACAGCATAATACCATTTCTCATTCTTTTTCTGCTATAGTTAAATTACTTCATCAGAAAGACATAATGTTTTAATAATCTTCTTTCCGTATGTTTATTTTACTCCCTCGTAGATCTTACGTACCCTTTATGATACCACTTAAATTTGGCATTTGGAGTAATTGAAAGTAATTGGCATGTGCCTAGGTTAAGGTTTCGTCATCACATTTTCATTTAGTTTATATTTAGTGACTGACAAACGACAGACAAATGCAATAATTTCTTTTTTTCTATATCGGCAATATATTGTGCACCTTCCTTTCCATTCCTTCCCTTTACCCTGTATCCTTATGCGCATTCACTTGAGTTTATAAAAACATACACTCTGCAGTAATCATTATTGTACTCTTGCATAACAACACGAGTAGTCCACTCATATCCACGTAAAAAGCAAGAAGACTGATAACAGTGTTTATCACTTATATTCTCGCAATGCATTGTACATGTAAAGGTTTCTTTCCTCTTGGGCCGTGGCGGGACCGATGCCAGTAGTATCTCTGTCATGAGTACGATCGATTACCTAGTACAGAGGCTTCTCTTGGGGCTTGGGCTGGCTTGGGATATAAGCGAGTGCCGACCGCGAGTAACGGGAACAACGCTTTGAGAACGGAAGGTGGCGGTGCGCGAGTCGGCGATTGGCTGGCGGGCAGAAGCCGTGCGGCGTTTATCACGTGGTTATACTGGAGGCGGCGGGAGTTGGCCGGCGCTGTGCTTTCTTCGGGAACCCTCGTGAGCTTCGGATGTGCCCTCTTCCTTGGAAGACACGCTGTTAAGGTCTTGCGAATTAATGGTCTGACATCTTCGCAAACTCGCCTCAGCATCAAGACACCCAGTTAAGTACTCTAATTACTAAGAGCGCTTAGTTAACTGTGATTGTGATCGCTCTTGGTACAGTAAGACACTTGATGCCTATTATTAAGCGTGTGCTCTGCTTCCGCATAATATAGAAGTATTTCCTGAATATTAGTTCATTAGCTATTATTAGCAAGTCTTTAATTTGCTTACGATATCGGTTAATCCATGTCAATATGTCCTCTGCGGGCAATCTGAGCTTTTATTTCTAAGGGTTACCGTCTTGAGCTTTGCAGGTCCACTTCATGTGTCGAATATGTGTGTTATTAAGTTCTAGTGAATGTCAATTCTCGTGAGCCAGTTCATTTCCCACTCTTACAGTTTGTTTATCAGGTACTGTTTCACTTAAAGAAAGGACTTGCGAGTGTAATTAGTTGTTGTTTAGCCTTGATTTTATAGTGTTCATTTACTGGTCAATCTTGAATGTTAAAGTTAAGAAAAGTTTTTGGCCTCCAGTTGTCGGGTATGCTCTGTGTTTCAATGAGCTTCCCTTTAGATTACAAGTTTGGCTTACGAGCGGTGGACTTCGCCTGAGCTCGTGTGTTCCTCTTCGGTAGCGTTTGCTGGGTTCACATTTCGGTGGCCTACTCGATGTTGGGTTGGAAACGGAACCACGTCTTTGTTCGAAGTTAAGTATTACTTCCCTCAGTCAGCTCCACCGATCGTGGTTAAACATCGGCTTTACAAGCTTGGGCCTTACTTCTGTTGTAACACATTTATGATTGTACAATGTTGTAACCTTCTATGACCTAAAGCCAATGGGCATTTGAATAAATTCGTGGTTCGCTCTGAAAGGTTCTCTAGTTGGGAAATTTGCAAGATTTCCCAAGTTATGCTTTAATAAATAAGTATTCGTGTTAAAACTGAGGCTATGTGTCCACTGTTATTTTAATGTAACGTTAAAGGATGGGAATTGAAAGGGTCTTAAATAACGTGTCTTGACTAGAGTTGTTTTGTTAAAGTTATGGTCAGATTCAGCCTTAGTGGCTTCTGAAATTTTTATATGAGATCGTTGCTAGTGGTTTATTAGTTTATTAATGATGTTATGCAATGAGAGAGTTTGTTAAATATTTTGCCTGAGTGGCGTTTCTCAATACTTGTGGGAGATCGTTGGCTGATGATTTATTAACTTGCATATGATTTTCTGTTTTGCGTGTTTCGAAAATAATCTTGCCTGAGTGGCGTCTGTCAGTTTCTGTCAATTTTTATGTGAGATTGTTTTTGGTAGTTAATAAACACAGTGGAATTGAAACGTTCACTTTATTGGGTCAACCCTTCCACTCCCTTTAGATTTAAAGATTAAAAAAAGCAGGTGTTAAGTGAAAACGTCCCTCCTCTCAGCGTATAAAACAGATTCGGATATGGTTATTCTGTTTGAGATTCACTATGGATACATCTATATAAGTCGTAATTTCGATGTTCGTAAGAAATGTTTGCCATTTTTTGACATGTAATTTGAGAGTCTACCGTACGTAGTCCTTGAAAAATATCTTCGCTTTAATTTCTTTCACTGTGCTGTAGCAGAATATGTGTACACTGTAAAAGCAGCACATTCATGGACTCTCACTTAGTTACTCTCTGCACTATATGGAAGTTCGATGTATCATGAACGTTTTCTTTAACACGACGCGCCACAGCGATTATCACGATTATAGACGACTTCGTAGACATTTGGTGAGAGTGACATCGCAGTTGCTTTTGTGAGTGCTCAGGCTCCGAGTTATCACTCGATTCATTAAGGACAAGTACTTCATCCATTGAGTTTGCTCTCACCCGCCTCACATACAATCATGGTGCAACGCTTTGACTTGATGAGTTATTACAAAGCTCTAAGTGCTAAAAGACACTTCAACGTGTGCTGGTAGTGTATTGTGTACACTCATATAAACAGCTTCGTGTACGACAGTCACGAAAAGACATTGCTTCGATATGTATTTGCTACGCTTAAAATACAATGTAATCACAGTCAGTCTCACGAGATTTTGAACAGAATAACAACAAAAATAACAAAGCCATGAATGTCGGTTTTTTTCCACCATTGAAGTGTTTGTAACTTGTGCACGCTATTGTAATAGGCAATTTTCTTGAACTTGTGCACACTTCTTTCAAGCAAAATGTAACATATTCTGCCTGTACCTGAGCAACAACGTAAGCAACATTTTAACTTTACTTGGAGTGCACCTTAGCACGAAATGTACAAAGCTTTGTGTAAATTGATTTATGTGCGACTGTCACTACATGCAAAGCAAATATGTTTTCCATGACTTCTTTAATGTGCATGTATGCACATCACGTGTATATATTATATATTCTGTAGTCTTTTTATGTTTCTCTATGATACATTGTACTACTTCCTAGCATACTGCTACTTTTGTGTACTGTAAAGAGGAATATTTCTCTACAATCTTTGCCAAATGCAAAAATCATCCTGCAAAACTTTGTCTGGAATGCCGTGGGATAGTGAAACAGGTCAATTGGGAATATTTTGTTTGCATTTGTGGAATTTGGAAATACTTTGGATGTCTCAAACGGTAAGTGACAATTTTGAATCGCTTATTATTCGTGTACTTTCTTTGGCCAGAGTAAGTGCCTCGCTGGAAGAACTGTTTATTTCAATTATCGCTGCTTTGCAACGTGGAGCGCAGGACTTCTATCGCTTGAGTAATAGCGAGACAAATGCCGAGCAGAGGACTTTGGGCAATGCAGAAGTAAAGTTAAGTGCATCCGCGTTTAAGCAAAATAATTTTTGATTGTATAGTGTGAAATAGGGGAGAAGCATTTGATTAGCGATTTAGAATGAAAAAGTATGAAGAAGAATGAAGGTAATATTTTTATTTAATGACACCGCAGCCGCACGTAGATAGAATTCGTTGTTGAATGAGACATCCATGTCAGCGAACTTTAGATTTTTCGTTAAAAATTGTGTAATTTTCACTGTAAGGTAGTTTTGGTGCTTATTAATGATTTGTCTAACATTTGTGGGGGTAAGAATTTGGTATCAATGTTGGCCATTGTCAGCGTTAACGAGTGTTGTAACATGAATTGCACACAAGTAATCACGTAATACAAAGTTTGGAAACATTTGTTACAGGAATATTTCACTTAAGAGCATTGTCCACGTCCTTGATCCAAGTCATTTCAATTTAAAGAGTGTCTCACTCAGTGAGTCGGCCGGAGTGGCCGAGCGGTTCTAGGCGCTACAGTCTGGAACCGCGTGACAGCTACAGTCGCAGGTTCGAATCCTGCCTCGGGCATGGATGTGTGTAATGTCGTTAGGTTTGTTAGGTTTAAGTAGTTCTAAGTTCTAGGGGCCTGGTGACCTCAGAAGTTAGACCCCATAGTGCTCAGAGCCATTTGAACCATTTCACTCAGCGATGTTTATAAAATAGTTTACTTGGTGTCTGGAGCATTGCACTAAAATCTCGGCTGCTGTAGTTAGAAATTTGCTGCTGGAGTACAGAGAGCAGCAAGCACCACGTTTCAGAGGTATTGCATTATGAGGTAAGATATTCTCATTTGAGGATCGGTTTGCTACAAAAATTATCAACATACAAGGACAATTTCATGAACAGCATTATTAGGCACATCATTAACGCACTGGACCACTTTGTTTAGTTGAATAGATTAATAGTAAAGTTAGAGAGGCTATAAAGCAGGGCCAAATTTATTTTGTATTCTTGCAGGCAGATATATTTGGTTTGTCCCGCAGTTGAAAATTCACCCAATGATAAACAATAGCAAAGTTACAACCAATCAACCAAGCCAGTACGAAATCACAAAACAAACGACAGAAATTATTTTTTAACGAAATCTTCAGTTTGAACCTTAATATGTCTGGAGTGATTCGTTTACAGTGTTAAGCGAGTTTCAGGAATTTGGCACGCCCGTGTATTTCGAGTGACCGAGTGCATTTCTCAGTGCGTGCATGTATGTTATTCAACGTTATTAGTACTCGTGGGAAATACATTTGATGAGCGAGAACGTAGTTTCTCTAGTACTCGTGATTCCACTTTTTGCAAAGGTACACGTTGTGTATTTATATACAGATTTATTCAGTTTGAGTTGGACAGTAATTTTAACTCACATCTTTCCAACTCAGAAACCCACACATGGTATTAACCATTCATGACTAAAGTACTTAAATTCATCCAAAGTAAATTTTTTTTATAGATTGGACACCACCTAATTACAAGGTCATTTCATTATTTAAATTTAGGTTGACCACCTCATTTATTTATACGCCATATTACAGTTTTCCGATATATGGTAAAGATTTGATCTATTTGCGTTGTTCCTACTTCCATGATCTACTCGATAACAGAATGTGTGCAGAATGTTCACTACTGACCATTGAAATTGCTACACCACTAATATGACGTGCTACAGACGCGAATTTCAACCGACAGGAAGAAGATGCTGTGATATGCAAATGATTACCTATTCAGAGCATTCACACAAGGTTGGCGCCGGTGGCGACACCTACAACGTGCTGACATGAGGAAAGTTTCCAACAAATTTGTCATTCACAACCAGCAGCTGACCGGCGTTGCCTGGTGAAACGTTGTTGTAATGCCTCTTGTAAGGAGGAGAAATGCGTACCATCGCGTTTCCCACTTTGAAAAAGGTCGGATTGTAGCCAATCGCGATTGCGGTTTATCGTATCGCGACATTGCTGCTCGCGGTGGTCGAGATCCAATGACTGTTAACAGAATATGGAATCGGTGGGTTCTGCACGAAAAGTTCGACAACGTTTGCAGCAGCATGGACTATCACCTCGGAAACCAAAGCTGCGGTTACCCTTGACGATGCATCACAGACAGGAGCGTACTCAACGACGTGCTTCGGTGCAGGAATGGCAAAACGTCATTTTTTCGGATGATTCCAGGTTCTGTTTACAGCATCATGATGGTCGCATCCGTGTTTGGCGACATCGCGGTGAACGCACATTGGAAGCGTGTATTCGTCATCGCGATACTGGAGTATCACCCGGTGTGATGGTATGGGGTGCCGTGGGTTACACGTCTCGGTCACCTCTTGTCCACATTGACGGTACTTTGAACAGTGGACGTTACATTTCAGATGTGTTACGACCCGTGGCTCTACCCTTCATTCGATCCCTGCGAAACCCTACATTTCAGCAGGATAATACACGGCCGCATGTTGTAGGCCCTGTACGGGCCTTTCTGGATACAGAAAATGTTCAACTGCTGTCCTGGCCAGGACATTCTCCAGATTTCTCACCAATTGAAAACGTGTGGTCAATGCTGGCCGAGCAACTGGCTCGTCGCAATACGCAGTCACTACTCTTGATGAACTGTGGTATCGTGTTGAAGCTGCATGGGCAGCTGTACCTGAACACGCCATCCAATCTCTGTTTGACTCAATGCCCAGGCTTATCAAGGCCGATATTACGGCCAGAGGTGGTTGTTCTGGGTAGTCATTTCTCAGGATCTATGCACCCATATTGCGTGAAAATGTAATCACATGTCAGTTCTAGTATAATATATTCGTCCAATGAATACCCGTTTATGATTTGCATTTCTTCTTTGTGTAGCAATTTTAATGGCAAGTAGTGTATTTGGGACCATTACATATACAATATCAAGATAAAAACCGATGAGATCTGGAACGAGATCAGTATTTTAATCAAATATGCGCTTATTATTCTGTGTAGTTCCTGTCACGTAAATGCCATTTAGTCAACGCTTTCCCCTCCCTAATAACAGTTATGGATGACTCGCAAATTACCCTATTAGGCTGCCACAGCAATTGCGATCATTGTCAGCTGAACGTTAAATTCTAACATTTCTTCCTTTCTTTGTGGCCTAGCCTTTTCATTGGTCACAAACAGTTTCTTCATGTGCATGATATTTAGAATTCGTTAATTTAATGATTGAGGTCCATCTTCAAGCTGTTTATACTTCATAACCAAAAATAAAGTATCTATATAAGTAACATGGAGATTCCACAGATTTAACATTCCTTCATCAGAACAAACAGTCATCAAAAATAAAACACACAAATTTGATTATGAGCTCCATTCTGCGAATTGTGTAGTACCTTACTGGCATAGAAACAGAGAAATTCGACACGTTTATCGTTTTATGAAAGGACAGAATCTCCCTGCAGAAAGTTTTCAGATAGCAATCATGCTGTTATTCCAGAAAATTTTTAAATATAGTCATGACCTTAGTACAGGCAGTGAAGGTAAATTCTTTTAAATAGCAGCTACTGAATTAGTAGAGCTACACAACAAACGAGAAGTTAAAGAAATGTATGTGCGATGACTACCTAGTGGTAATGTGAATACTTAATTTAGTAAATTAATAAAAGAGCTAGACAGACTTTCAACTACAAAACTAACATGTTTGTGTGGAGAGGAACACAGATATCACAGATGAAAGCATTAGTACCTTCATGGCCATCATTTACAGTTTTTGCCTGCTCTTGTTACACAAAAGTGCAGCATGAGTTGCTACAACTACAGCAACGATAATTCACTGCGTGTCACAGATATGGACAGGGAAAATGGTGAAGCAGCTATTAAGAACCTTGCACTTCCAGTCAATTTCTGATAAACAATAACAGTAAAATCAGTGCGGAAGTATCCCTAATCTGCTGGCTTGAAAAAGGCTTTCATTAGAGGTAAAATTGCAAATATTCCGTAGAATTAGAAGACAAATCCAAAGGTGACGAGATCAGTAGCAATTTCACATAAAAAATGGAAAAGAAGACAAATCCAAAGGTGACGAGATCAGTAGCAATTTCACAGTTGAACAAAGGGAAAACGCCAGTTAATAGGAAGTCCACCTCATGCTCTTTTTAAATTACAGCTCATATCTCACTCTCACAGTCTCTCATAACTGTAACTCGCCCACCCCCACTACTCCGTCAGTGTAAGTCGCTCATACCTACCCAACCCCGCTTGCCCATTCTCACTCACTTATTCATCACAACTCATTTCCGTTATTTCTTTGTGTCTCTCTTTCAATGTCTCCTGTCGCATAGCCAAAGTCTCCTTCGCTCTGTCCTAGTAATATTATCTCCTCTCACTGTCATTGTATTCCTCTTACTCTATCTTACTGCTACTTTCTTATTAATTCCTTCCAACTGCTGTTCTCTCCTCCCACTGTCTCTATCTCTCTCTTTCTCGTTGTCGTTGTCATAGACTATTTTTCATTATCACTGGCATTCAACCACCTCGACTTTGTCCTTCTCTCTAATCCTCTCCCACTGGCTCTGTCTTCTTCAGTCTTTTACTAAAACTGTTCTGTCACTGTAAACTATGTTCCACTGCCACTGTATCCTTCTCTTTCTCTCACAAAGCCACTGTCCCCTTCGTTCTCTCCAAGTATAACAACATTTCAACCGTCTTCCAGTGTTCATTTCTTCTCCGTCTCTTTCCTATTGACACTGCCTTCTTCTCCCTCACCTTAAAAAATAATAAAAATAAAAAAAAACAACCACACACACAAATAGGTTCTCGTACCTCGTACCCACCTTTTCAGTCAGAGTCTTTTATAAAAGGCGCTTTTTTTCTGCTAACCGGTAGAAGTATGTTTCCCCTGGTTACATTCTTTTCCCCGTTACAGCAGTACACGTCACTCATATGAAAAGAACTTTATGTGTCAGCAAAAATGTTGATAGTTTACTTATGTGAAACTGAAATAACGCGAAACTAACTTTAAACCTCAGGTCGGATTTTACGCGGATAAAAATATTGCATGTTCATCAATATCACAACATTGGGTTCCGGGAGTCCCTCTGATGGTAACAGAGACACTTTGCAGCGTATTTCCTTGTTCTAAGATACTTTATATGCTACGTTCTCGTCTAACCCTGCATATTACTTGCGTATTTTATGTATACAGGTAGGGTAGCTTTGAATCTCTATATCTCGAAAACAAAAATATCAAGATAGTACGAAGTCATGTTCTTGGGAATATATCGTAAAAATTACAGCCATTTGCTGTTCATGGCGGTCTTGAAATCCACTGCTCGCTTTTAGTACCCAAAAAAATCATCTTTTGGGTATTCTCAGAAACCGCCTATTAACTAAACGGTGCCTCAATATGCTCCTTAAGGCACTCCACAGACCACGTAATATTCAAACTTTGACCCTTTCCTGTGGATGAGTTTCAGTAAGATGATCGTTCTGTTGGGTACAAAAATGGTTCGTAGTCTACGGGCTATCCAGAACATTTTATCTGATCTTTCTAGCACCATTAGAACCAGAGGTATGAGCCCGGGAAAATCTCATTTTTATGCGCGGCGTTTTTGAATATACACTCCTGGAAATTGAAATAAGAACACCGTGAATTCATTGTCCCAGGAAGGGGAAACTTTATTGACACATTCCTGGGGTCAGATACATCACATGATCACACTGACAGAACCACAGGCACATAGACACAGGCAACAGAGCATGCACAATGTCGGCACTAGTACAGTGTATATCCACCTTTCGAAGCAATGCAGGCTGCTATTCTCCCATGGAGACGATCGTAGAGATGCTGGATGTAGTCCTGTGGAACGGCTTGCCATGCCATTTCCACCTGGCGCTTCAGTTGGACCAGCGTTCGTGCTGGACGTGCAGACCGCGTGAGACGATGCTTCATCCAGTCCCAAACATGCTCAATGGGGGACAGATCCGGAGATCTTGCTGGCCAGGGTAGTTGACTTACACCTTCTAGAGCACGTTGGGTGGCACGGGATACATGCGGACGTGCATTGTCCTGTTGGAACAGCAAGTTCCCTTGCCGGTCTAGGAATGGTAGAACGATGGGTTCGATGACGGTTTGGATGTACCGTGCACTATTCAGTGTCCCCTCGACGATCACCAGTGGTGTACGGTCAGTGTAGGAGATCGCTCCCCACACCATGATGCCGGGTGTTGGCCCTGTGTGCCTCGGTCGTATGCAGTCCTGATTGTGGCGCTCACCTGCACGGCGCCAAACACGCATACGACCATCATTGGCACCAAGGCAGAAGCGACTCTCATCGCTGAAGACGACACGTCTCCATTCGTCCCTCCATTCACGCCTGTCGCGACACCACTGGAGGCGGGCTGCACGATGTTGGGGCGTGAGCGGAAGACGGCCTAACGATGTGCGGGACCGTAGCCCAGCTTCATGGAGACGGTTGCGAATGGTCCTCGCCGATACCCCAGGAGCAACAGTGTCCCTAATTTGCTGGGAAGTGGCGGTGCAGTCCCCTACGGCACTGCGTAGGGTCCTACGGTCTTGGCGTGCATCCGTGCGTCGCTGCGGTCCGGTCTCAGGTCGACGGGCACGTGCACTTTCCGCCGACCACTGGCGACAACATCGATGTACTGTGGAGACCTCACGCCCCACGTGTTGAGCAATTCGGCGGTACGTCCACCCGGCCTCCCGCATGCCCACTATACGCCCTCGCTCAAAGTCCGTCAACTGCACGTCCACGCTGTCGCGGCATGCCACCAGTGTTAAAGACTGCGATGGAGCTCCGTATGCCACGGCAAACTGGCTGACACTGACGGCGGCGGTGCACAAATGCTGCGCAGCTAGCGCCATTCGACGGCCAACACCGCGGTTCCTGGTGTGTCCGCTGTGCCGTGCGTGTGATCATTGCTTGTACAGCCCTCTCGCAGTGTCCGGAGCAAGTATGGTGGGTCTGACACACCGGTGTCAATGTGTTCTTTTTCCATTTCCAGGAGTGTATAACACAACAAACAAGGGGGGCAGGGATGGGGTATTAAATAGTAAATTTTCGATACTAGCATGCAAAGAGCGTCAATGAGCGAGGATTTGTCTTGATCACTCTATCTGCTGCATTTTCGACTGCAATACACCCTGGTAACAAATGATTTCATTATTACCACTGGAAACGCTGTCTACTACATAATTTACAAAAAAATGGTTCAAATGGCTCTGAGCACTATGGGACTTCAGATCTAAGGTCATCAGACCCCTAGAACTTAGAACTACTTAAACCTAACTAACCTAAGTACATCACACACATCCATGCCCGAGGTAGGATTCGAATCTGCGACCGTAGCAGTCGCGCGGTTCCGTATAGAAGCGCCTAGAATCGCTCGTCCACCGCGGCCGGCCATAATTTACATTATTATGTAAGGCTGTATTACATTTTCGTCTTTGAATTTAACTATCATATAACATTCCTGTTGCTGCGGTTGAAGCGCATTTCTTGGTCGAAGAGAACCATAAATAATACGTTTACATGCATGTTGAAAGAGAAACCATCAATGAGAAAGATGGCACAGTAGTGAAAGCATTACGATGTGCGGGAAAAAGTAGAAACAGCTGTCCAAGAGTAGTAGTTCAACAATGTCCTTAATACGGGAATGAATGACAAGTCAACGGGATTTTTAACAGCATTCTAGTTTTCTTTTGATGCACGTGATGAGTTATAAGTATTTAGTATCCAATGGACCTAAAACCTAGAGGCTGAACAAATAGCATCTTCGGAAACATAAACCCAATTTACGCAATCACTGTCGTTCCTCAGCCGCAGCAGCTCACAACTACCTGTGAACAACAAGACAATCGTCAAATGGAGGCTCTTGGCACCACAGCTAAAGTCGAGAGTTGACGCACTAAGCTGTTTGAGAGTGGAGTGCACACGATCTTATGTGAGACGACACCCCAAAGCCCTACGAGTGAATGTAATTCAGTTTAATTAAGGAACGACAAACACTGAGCGTTAACGAACTGATAATAACAGCATTGTCTAGTGTAAATTGCACCACATTAGTCATTAAATGCAAATAATTGTTACTGTTGAAAGACGCACTGAACACGCTAACGAGAACGGCCGATCCTAGCGAGCACATTAAAGATTTCCTAACTAATGACAACAGTTTACAGCAGTGAATATCAGTGAACTATCAATTTAGTAAGTCACGGTTGCAAAATACTGACTCGAGATACATTGACGGAAAAAAAATCGCATCGCCAAGGAGGAGTTCTGCGACACAAACGAAAGTTGTTAAGCGTGTTTCTACATGTGAAATACGATGTCTATTCAGATTTTGTCACATACGAAAGGCGCTAGTGATGCAACAGTGAGGATACAACTCAGGTTTGTATTAAATACGCACTGCAATAGTTGTAAACATTAGTTACCTTGACGTTATACGGTCAAAATGCCTTGAAGGTGACAAAGATTCCATTATCAACAATTCACTGAGCTTGATTCAAATGGTTCAAATGGCTCTAAGCACTAGGGGACTTAACATCTGAGGTCAACAATCCCCTAGAACTTAGAACTACTTAAACCTAACGAACCTAAGGATGTCACACACATCCATACCCGAAGCAGGATTAGAACCTGCGACCGTAGCGGTCACGCGGTTCCGGACTGAAGCGCCTAGAACCGCTCGGCCACAACGGCCGGCTACTGAGCTTGAACGAGGTCGTATAATAGGGCTACGAAAAGCTGCATATTGCAGAAACACTTGGCAGGGATGTAGCCACTGTACGTGAATGCTAACTGCGGTGGTCACAAGAGTGTACGGTCACCAGATGACTGGGATCCCGACGTCCACGTGGCATTACCGACAGGGAAGACCATCGTGTTTGGTGTATGGCTCTGGCGCATCGTACTGCATCTGCAGCAGCAATTCGACCAGCAGTTAGCACCGTAGTGACAATGAACTGTTACAAATCGGTTGCTTCAAGGGCAGCCCTGAGGGAGACGACCTCTAGCGTACATTCCACTGATCCCAAACCACCATCATTTGCGACTTTATTTGTGTCGAGGTGCTGCAATCAACCTCTCTGCATGCTAGATACAGTGGACCTACTCTCCTGTGGTTATGGCATTGGGTGCAGTTTCGAATGACGGAAGGAGCACTCTTGCGGTTATCCCACGCATCCTGACTGCAAATTTCTGTGTCAGTCTGGCGATTCGACTTCTTGTGCAGCCATTCATGAACAACATTCCAGGTGGTGTTTTCAAACACGATAACGCTCGTCCACATACCACTGTTACAGCCCAACATGCTCTACAGATTGTCGACATTTTTCATCATACAACAATTCCAGTGTCATCCACAACTAGCATTAACGTCCCTGTATTGACCGAGTAAGTGCAATGGAACTCCATCCACGAACTCACATGCGGCACCTGTACAACAGAATGCACGTTTGCTTGCTTGCACTCAACATGCTGGTGGTCACACAGGCTTTAAAAGTAGCAGCATGTCACAGTTGCAATAGCTTAAGTCGCACTTACATTAGCCTGTGATCTTGCGTTCTTAATCACTTACGTATGTTACCTAGACAAAAGTCTTCCCGAAATTTCGTTACTAGAAATTAATTAATTCTTTTTTTTTTTTTTTTTTTTTTTTTTTTTTTTTTTTTTTTTTTTTTTTTTAGTGTTGATCATGCAATGCAATACTGATCCTACAACTTATTTTAGAAGATAATATTATAATCAGTGATGCTACTCAGTCTCTGAGAAAAAAAACTGTAAGTCTTTAGCAAAGGAAATACGAGATAGTGAGAAAGCCGACACCAAGCACTGCGCTAACAGCCTCATGATGGTAGCCACCAATGCGGTGAAATGTGGATCACAGTAACAGGCTGGCAAGGGGACTGCGTGGTGAGGATAACACAAAACAGCAGTAAACTGCACAGCAGTAAGCGGGAAACAAGTAGGGTGATGTCACTACACTGAAGCAAATCTATTGTTATAGGCGACGTGGCTAGGTGCTGGGTTTTAGTGAAAAAAATGTCCACCAGAGACATATGAGTACAGGTATAAATAAGTCTAAATTTTGAGCCGAAGATCTCATCGCTGGAGACCAGCAGCACCACCATGATACCAGAGCTAAGCGTGATATAGAGACGACTGGGCACTGCCAGCAGCAGCCATAGGTTCGAGACTGAGCTGAGCCTGCTGCCAGCACTACGTTCTTCACAAAATTTAGCACTACAGCCCCACTGACTTGCTATCTGTACCTGCTACCCCCAATGCTGAGTTCCTAGTGGGACTTGGCGCCAGGGGGCCAGTCGCTGTCTGACTTCTGCCAGAGGACAGTGTGTCATAGCCCTGTGCGCAGCCATCTCCAAGGGCCACTAACACAGTGATGCATGTGGAACGCGGGCCTACCGGGCAATCACGTCAGCAAGGGAAGTAGCAAACTGCTGACATCAACGATCATGACGAACAAAGCTGCTGACCTATCAAAAATTTGCCGCCAGCATCGCAGAGTGCCAGCTCAGCATCTAGAGTGGAAGCTACCGGCCAGACATCAACGCTGGCCAGGGAAAACCGAAGGAGGAGCGTTTGCCTCGTTGAGAGGTGTCATCTCAGTTATTGAGTTGAATAAAGTTATTCTTCGCTACGGTCGCAGGTTCGAATCCTGCCTCGGGCATGGATGTGTGTGATGTCCTGAGGTTAGTTAGGCTTAATTAGTTCTAAGTTCTAGGCGACTGATGACCTTAGAAGTTAAGTCGCATAGTGCTCAGAGCCATTTGAACCTAGTTATTCTTCACTGTAAACATTGTTTCCACTGTGCCGCCTCGTCCCTTCACTACCTCACTCACGCTTCAGAAGGTTGAAGAAAGGCAAACTTACGTTTATCGCTTTTGTAGACCAACAGCCACCTTTTGACAATGTTAACTCTAATACACTCTTTGGAATTGTGGAGGTAGCAAGGGTAAAATACTGCGAGCGAAAGGCTGTTTACAACTTGTACAGAAACCAGAGAGCAGTTATGAGAGCGAAAGAGCATAAAAGGGAATGAAGTGAGATAGGGTTGTTGGTTGTGTAAATATTATTTAGTCTGTACATCTAGAAAGCAGTAATCGGAGTCAAAGAAAACTTTGTAGAAGGATTTAAGGTTCAGGAAGAAGAAGTACAAAGTTTGGTGTTTGCCAGTGACATCGTGATTCTGTCGGGGACAACAAAGGAGTTTGAAGTGTATTGAACAAAATGAATGTTGTATTGATAGCAGGATATTAAACGAACATTAAGAAAAGTAAATCAAAGGTAATGGAATATAATCGAATAAACTCAAGCGATGCTGAGTGAATTAGATGAGAAAATGAGACACTGAAAGTAGTAGACGAGACCTGCTACCCTGGCAGTAAAATAACCGTGGTCACTGAGGTAAATATAATATAATACGTAGACTGCCGATGAGAGGAAACGAGTTTCTGGAGATGAGAATTTTGTTAACATCGGTAAGTGTTCGGAAGTCTTTTCTGAAGGCATTTCTTTGGAGTGTAGCCTTGTACAGAAGTGAAATGTACTACAGAAGAACGCTGAAGATTAGTTGGGTCAATAACGTAAATATTGACGAGGTACTGATAGAATTGGACAGACAAGCAATTTTTGGCACAGTTGACTGAAAGAAGGAATCGGTTGACAGGACACATTATGAGACCTCAAGGTTAGCCAGTTTAGTACTGGAGGAAAATGTGACGGGTAAAAATTGTAGAGAGAGAACAAGAGATGTATATAGTAACCAGGTTCAAAAGATTGTAGGTTGCAGTATCTATTCGGCGATGAAGAGGCCTGTACAGGATTGAATAGCATGCGAATCTGCATAAGACGTGTTTTAGGACTGAACACCACAACAGCAACGCAACAGCTGACGCCAGATCCCTATAATCTGATGACAGCTTTAAGTCCTGTAGTACACTGGGGTATTGTCATTTGCATATATCACTATGCTGACCGGTGCTGTGTGTGAAAAAGAGCCAAGCAGTATTAAGTATACTACGCTACACTAAACTAATCGTAGATCTTCGTTAATACTAACCCTACACTAAACAAATAGTAGATCTTCGTTAATACTAACCCATGGATCCCAAATCATATGCTTTGTTTGAGCGCGCTACACAGTGCCTACTGGAACATGACAGTAAACAGTCAATGGCGCAGGCTATAAAATGGAAGGAGTAAGACAGTATTTAATTACGCTTTGCTTACCTTGTAAGAGTGGCAGCCAGTTAATGCTCGTGATGAGGTGTAGCTCCACAGTGAGTGAGAGGTTATGCGGCTTGACGAAGCTCCGGAACCCACAGACTCACTGACGGTCCTGCTAGATGGTTCGTTAACATAAGCAACTGAAGCTCTAGCGCAGATGCGTAACCCTCTTTTCTCCATACTGCTTACACAATATTCCAAAATCATATCACTTGATCATATCTTCTCCTGATTAAAAACATTTCCTTGTGTGGCCTGCTTATTCCATCTAACACTATCAAGCTGAGTGAGGGCAGAGTGACTGCAATTCAGCTTGATTTAGATTTCCCACTTTTTTCCCGAATCGCTAGAAATAATTACTGAAAAAATTTCTTACACCCAAACAGGATCGATATCCTCCTCCCATAGTGTCCAGCTTGTACGCTGACTGCAGTGACCGACGTGGACAAGACATTCTTAAAACGTGTGATACTGTAACTTAATGGTCACTTAGTAGAAGCTGCTTCTCAAAAACGAAAAAATTTTGCGTGGTACAGCAATCTGAACACGGCATGAATTGAAAGCAACAGAAATGTGTAAACTTACAAAAGATTCACATCAGGAGGAATAACACAGAAATACAAGTTCTCGTAAGGAGACTATATATTTTCGGTCAAAATATACACGAATAGACAATGAAGTAAATTACACGTCCTTTAGCTGACACTAAATACTGAAACTAGTAGACATACCTTGGAAACGGAACAAGCAAATACCTGCTATATAAGTTACAAAAATAATACAATACCGCTACAATGCACCATGGACGAACAGATGAAGATGCAATTGCTTCAGTGCAGTTGATGCTACCCGTATTCTCTTCTTTCGTTGTGGAAGTGTCTTATATTGGTTTCTTTTTTATTTAGCGAAAGGAAAACGTGATAGCTGAACTTCCTTTTATCCTAGTCGTTATATTTGACAAAAGCTATATCACATCATTAGATGTAAATTCACATGATATTTTCACTTTTAATTGACTTAATGTGAAACATGACAGTTTCACGCACATACATAAAGTGATTCAGCAGCCCCTACCGATTTATATGCAACCTGCAATGTTATATCTGGCCTTCATCAAACATATTTCCTCGCCCGCTACGGTTACACTATTACCCCTACAGGAAAAAGTGGACAGGACCTTTCGGTAGGACATGTAACACAGTCCGCAGCTCGTGGTCGTGCGGTAGCGTTCTCGCTTCCCACGCCCGGGTTCCCGGGTTCGATTCTCGGCGGGGTCAGGGATTTTCTCTGCCTCGTGATGACTGGGTGTTGTGTGAGGTACTTAGGTTAGTTAGGTTTCAGAAGTTCTAAGTTCTAGGGGACTGATGACCATAGATGTTAAGTCCCATAGTGCTCAGAGCCATTTGACATTTAACACAGATAAATTTAGTTCAGGGATACGTTTTCGCTGGAGACCACATTTTTCAAATTATTCAAGAAAAGCGCACAAAAGCTACTTTCAGACTCATTCCACTCCCACAGTCATCCTTCACAAGTCTGGGTTTCTAGTACGTGGTTCGTAGAACTTCCAACTATCACATTACAAATATTTCCAACTACAGTAACCGTTCCCGATATTCCACGTTTTTCGGTCTCTAATGATTGGCCTATTACGCCACCAGGTTAGGCGACTATTTCGTTAATGTTACTACTTTAAACGTGCCCGTGAGTGCAATGAAAGGGAAACGACTTTAGTTAACGTTACGCTAAAACTAACAGCGTTGACAATACTATCCAAAATGAACACTTACAGGCGCAGTACTTTCGTGGTTGGAAGGCCTGGTGAATACAGCGATGTAATTGTATATTTTATGTTGGTAAAATTCACAAAACTGTTAAGTAAAATTTGCGCAGATGTCAGTATTACGGTTTGCAAGTGGTTGACTAAGCCGGTTATGTACTGTGGCGAGTCCACGAAAACCAATAAAAGTCGAATATGAAAAATAATTCGAGAAGTTGGAAACTCTTGTACAATGGTAGGAGTGTATGCCATGAACAACATACAAGAAATCCTGACCAGTAGGGGCCATGTGTGGGAACGGGGACGAGTCTAAAGGTCACGTTCGTACGTTTTTCTTGAATAACTCGAAAACTACGACCTCTCTCAAAAATGTATACAATAAAAAAATTTAACTACATTACATTTCCTACAAAAAAAGTCGTGTTCATTTGTTTGGACTAATAATTTGCGTGTAGCGGACAAGAGAATAAGAAAACCTCGCTCATGATTCATGAACTCCAGTTATAACACCGCGGGATGCATAAAACGAAATAGGGAGGGGCAGCTGAATCACACTGTATAAGGGTCAAAGCGCATATTGGTGCATACATACACAATAAAAATGTAACAAACATCGTTTTAGTTTCATTATTTACTTATTGTTAGTCCACGTGCTGCATTTTAAGATTATTGTCTTTTCGTACTCTATAGTTAACTATTTTCTTTTATTTAATTTTTTTTTTTTTTTTTTTTTTTTTTTTTTTTTTTTTTTTTTTTTTTTGGAGGCTAGGTCAAATTATATCTTTGACTACACAATTCTTCAGAAGCTATCAATTAAAATTTCTGCATGGATGTGTCACAGACTCTCAGCGAGTAGTGCAAATGTCTTTGTATAGGTAGTTACTACTTGAATATGAGACACAGTATAAAAAATTGTACATAAAGTTTTCTTGTGAATAAATTGTAACTGCAAATTCGGAGCTGTTTTTCTTCCCATATTACAGGGGAGCTCATATGTGGAGTCTAAATGACAGTTTCATTATTTTCATTAGAGATTTTTTCACACGTATAGTTTTTCACATTGGGCAAATACGAAGAGATAGTAAAGCTGTACAGTTTCATTCTGCATCACAAGATACATATGTTATAACACTCACGCTGCTCATCGACGTTGGAACCAACCATGTAACGTTCTAAGTGGCACAAAAGACCAGAATTTAAACCGTATCTTCGTCGTTGCTAGTATTATTGTGTTTCGATTAATAAAAATTTCAGAAGCACGACGAAAAAATTCTTGTCTCTCATTACGTCTATTTTTCGGTGCCAAGAGTTGGTTACAGCAAGGAGAAGACGTTACGGTCCAGATGCATTGTTCCTTTTAATGAGATCCGCGAAAGTTTCTCTGAATGGACTCCCAGTGAATAGGCACGAAACTCGAGAAAATGGCTTCAAGTTCTCGCTGTAGAATTCACTTTCGCTACATTTCTAGCCACTCTTGTTGATGTAATTCCTGCAAGTTCCAACCCGTGGCCAGTTTCACCAAGAATTCAACAATTTTTTTAAGCGAGAAGACACGAATCATCACACGTTATCCATATTGTTTCCTCCATGTACACTGATACCTACTGATTTATATGGTTTAAATGAAAGAGGGCTCTTTTTAAATATTTTCCTTAAAATGAAGCAGTAACCCAAACCTTTGTAAAATTAACACAGCTCACGAATTACCTCGCACAGGTCAATAACGATCCGAAAAATTACGCAACTACTATACGACGCACATTAGACAGTGGCACAATGCATTTTTTTCAGGAACATACGGTACACGTGCTAATATGTCACTTGCAAGTCAAAGCAAGTGTGATAATTGGGGTCCGATGATACTCGTTGGTGTATAGAAGAGTTCTTTTTGATTTTCGAATTTTGTTAAACGTAAAGTGATTGCTTTCAATAAAGGTGAATAACATTGTACTCCAAAACGAAGAAAGTACTATTGTACTACTATTACTTGCGGGAAGACATTCCGTGCAATTCTTTCGACCAGTTCATATTTTAGGCGATCCTTGTAGACAAATCTTTCATCACTCAAGAGTCGTATCCGAAGCAATAAGACAAGATTACAGGTACCCGGCTAGTTATAAACATTATTTTAATAAAAAGAACATACTTTTATCTTGTTAGATGTTACTCAATGATGTAACTCAAAAGTCAACTTAATCTGCTGAATAGTTTGCGCTCAGTACCTTCAAATATCTTTCGTTCTGATTAATAAGCTGAATTGTTGTATTAAGATATAATGCCTTGTTCGAATAGGCTGCTAAAAAAATAGAAATTAATTTCAAGTTCGTGGAGATGAATGGGGTGTCCTTTATTTTCTACAGTAAAAAACAGGTAGCTACGTTTGATCGTGTTTTTTCACGTAGAATATTGTTAAACAAGTCTGTGAACCATCTACACAATCAGATGATGTTGAAGTAACCAGGACTGCTAAGGAATGAGTTCAGAAAGAGTATAAGTTAATAAAATTGACGATTGTAGAGATTTGAAGTATGTTTCCCAGGAAGATAGAATAAATATTTCCGTGTGAAAATGTGAGGTTTTACCATTTCTTTCTTGTACTACGTTTCAGCAAAACCTGCTCCACGTTAGCTGGCGGTCTAAATAAGACTGGTCTATATCTTGTTCGATCGTTATGGACAGAGCAGACTGTACAGTAACTGTAAAGGTGTATTCGATATGCTTGACTAATAGGTAAATTTCTTACATGTTGTCTTTAAAATCGTCAACGTTTTGAAAAAAAAAAATTACGATGAGCCTGATTCCTATTATTCGGTAATATTATTATGGCACTTTTCTTTTGTTTTGAAAAATGTGTTGATAATTTGTGCATTTGCTCCCTATAAAACAATCCAGTAGTGAAGAATTTAATGCACATAAGAAAAGTATGTAACTAGAAGACATCTTGTGTTGCACACTGATTACAGGACTTCATGGGTAGAATGTGCTGAACACATTCTGTTTCCCATTGTTTTTGTGCGTTTACACCTCTTCAACTGAGAATCTACAGGGTGATTTTTTTCCACTTTGTACACGCTGTAGTGATTGATCGATGAGAGGTTACAGAACAAAAAACGTCTAATGAAATTATCTTCAGAAAGTCATGGCTTCCATGCTAGAGACCATTTATTCCGTCATACATTGTTACAGAGACTGGTTTCTAATACCTGCTGTACCATCCAGCCACAGTTACAGTATGTGTTGAAAATGGTTTCCATGTGCCTCAACGCATGGGTGTACGCGCTGTAGCTTGTTCTGTCTCTCACGTTCACACCGGCCAGGCCGCATCCGAAGTGTCAAACGCAGCACGGATACACTGCTCCAGTGTGTCCACATCTGGAATGAGCTCTGCGTTCACGATACTTTTGAGATGGCCCCATAAGAAGAAATCGTACTGCTTCAGATCCAGTGAACGGGCAAGCCGTACAGCTGGACCCGCTCGTCCGATCTATCGACCTGGTTAGACACGTTTGAGAGGCGTCTGGACGTTAACGGCGAAATGGGCAGCAGCACCATCATGTAGTGGCCACATAACCTTTCGAACCATCAATAAAACTTCTTCTAGTATAGGAGGCAAAGTCATCCTCAAGAAATGCCGATAGTTCCGACCTGCTAGGCGACGTGGATGGAGGATTGGTCCCAAAATACGGTCGCCAACTGGCGGGCCAGCTACCTGGTAACAGCATGACGGTCGCTTTCCAAAAATTTAGTCAGATTTTTCTCCAAGTCTGTTGTCCGAACATTTCGAGTACCCCCTTCATGATTTCCTACTTGCTGAAACGATCTTGTCTTAGACAAGCGGCGAAAGACTGTTACAAAATCGAATGCTGCGGTTGTTGTAGGCGGGGTAGGTCTCCTGATTCAACCTTGCTGGACACTGCCCGTTGTCATTTGCCGTTCCGTAAGTAAACACCATGACGGAAAGCTCTCGATTCGAGTACGGAAGCCGCGTGGGATTAGCCGAGTGGTCGAGGGCGCTGCAGTCATGGACTGTGCGGCTGGGCCCGGCGGAGGTTCGATATCTCCCTCGGGCATGGGTGTGTGTGTTTGTCCTTGTCCTTAGGATAATTTACGTAAAGTAGTGTGTAAGCTTAAGGAGTGATGACCTTAGCAGTTAAGTCCCATAAGATTTCACACACATTTTTTTTTTTTTTTTTTGAACGAGTACGGAACCTTTGGGAACAGCGCTGTATCACATTCACTACATGGTGAGTCATCAAGAGAAGTGAACCGGACGGACACAACATTACCAATGATTATGGCGGTAGAGCACGACGTATGAGGAATGGTTCAACCCTCTAGAAGGAAACCATGCATATTTTAACTGTGGCTGTACGGTGCAGCGAGTATTAGACCACGGTCTAAGTAAATGGTCTCTAGCATGGAAACCATGCATTTCCGGACATAAGTTCATTAGAACATTTTTTTCCGTATCATCTCGTCGATCAGTCCCTAGAGTTTGTACATGTTGGAAACAATAACACTGTATATTCGTTCCTAGAAATTTTCTAATTACTACACAGCCTACATTTAATTTATCAGTGTCATTTACTGTTTTAAAACTTAAATTCACGGCATTTGTTTTCCGTGCATTCATTGCAAGCTTATTACGGGAAGCTTCAACCCACGACACCGAAGTCGTCGTAGCACTCGCACACACGAAGCTGCGGAAGTTACTGTTCTCGCTTTCATTGCTATGTATCCACATGTGAGCACACGACAGCTTGAACACGAGATCAGCATTCTTAAAACCAGTGTGCATCGTATTTGAGACCTGGTGGTCAAGGAAGGCAGGTTTCGATTACGATTGTGGACGGGGCCGTAATCAGTTACTATGGGTTGGCTTTTCTTTTAATCATACACAATTTATTTAAAATCAACAACAAATTAAAATAATTGCAATAATTTAAGAATTGTTTCACGGCTGAAGGACTTAATGGCAATAAATTAAGAATTGATTAAACTTGCTGCAACTTACAGTTACAGTTATTAAAATATAAGAGACAAGTGACCAAGGTCTTATAGCTAGCTGCAAAAATGCAACTGCCAAATTAAAATTTTAAGGCAAGTAACGACACTCACGGCTGAAGGGCGCAATGGCAATAAATTAAGAATTGTTTAACTTGTTGCAACTTACAACTACAGTTATTGAAATATTGAAAACAAATCAGCAAGGTCTTAAAGGTTAACTGCTAAAATACAGTTGCCACACAAAAATTTTAAGACAAGCAGCGACAGTCACGGCTGAATGCCTTTAACGCCAAGAATGGCAATTATTAAAAAAAATTACAAACATACTGTCAAAATGCAAGACAATAGCAAAAGTTTATTTTAAACAACAGGCAACTGTTCACCAAGCAGGTGAGACAAAATGATAGTAAACTTGGTAGCACAACCGTTTAAACTTGCTGTAACGCCAAGAATGGAATTATATTAAAAAATTTAGATCATACAATAAAACAACAAATACAATAACAAGGTGAATCCAAAAGGACAAGCAACTGATCACCAAACAGGTGAGACAAATTATGGTAACTTAGTAATACAATGATAAGATAATAACACAATAATAAAACACAAGAGCCAGGCACAGACAGTTCTCCAGAAATCGACTGCTGACTAGGTCAGGCCAAAACCTCTTTCGCGAGCAATGAGAAAGATCCAAGAGCTCCATTCACAAGATGGTAACTCAGACTAGTGTCAGTCTAACGAATAACTAATGATAACTTGCTGAAGCTACCTAACGTCCGATAACCAATGCAACAATGGAACGCCACGCCAAAGCCGGACCGGCGGTCAGCACTGTGTCCTCAGAATGCTGTATTTAGAGCGTCCAAAACGAGAAAGGAACCACTACTACCAGAGTAGAAGAAACACCAACCGACCTACAAATCAAAGAAACTGTCAAAACTACAGGCCTTACTGAACTGCAGGGGTAAGGCTAGCAAACGTACACTGCCGTTACATACACTAACCCCCAGGGCAATTACTAGGGCGTTAGCGGCCAGCAGGCAGGAAAAATACTGTTGGTTGAACTTAACTAATAGCAACAAATAAAATGCAGCAATTAGTAACAATAAGTCGAGGAGAGCTAATCAAAGCCACCTTCCCCAACCACTCCACTCGCTGCTCTTCGTCTCGGCGACACTACAGGCGGCAACACGAACCCAAGTCACTGGAGAATCGCGAGATCTCACAATGGTGGAGTTTTCACTGCTAGGATTAAAATCCACTCGACTTAAAGCTTGTTGCACCCGGTTGACGAATAGGCTGTGTACCCTCGCGACCACAGAACTTCCATCCAGCAGTGCATGCGAGCCACCAGCGGCCCCTGCGTGTTCTCGCACTGCACTCTTGGCTCTTCCAGAGACACCAACCGAACTGCTCACTCACACGACCCGGAAGAACAACGACGTCACCCCAAAGATAGGGCCACAGTTACTACATATCGATAACGCCACTGCTGCCACCAGCGGACAGGCAATGCTTGCGAAACTAAGTGGCGCCAGTCAACAAAAGAAGAATAAAAAAACAACCACAACCATGTCAACTAAACGATACTGTCTGGCCTCCAACTGAGGACGGAAACCTACAATAGCACGGCTCAGTATTCTTACGTGTCACCAGGTCCATCCTTACCATGTACACCTACATCAAGAATTGCATTGGAATGATTTCAAAAATAGTGTACTGTTCTGTCAGTGGGCACAACAGCAAATCCTCGCCAACCCGAACTACTTCTCTTGTGTTCTATTTACCGATGAATGTTCCTTCTCAAACAAAGGACAGATAAATACAAGAAACATGCATTAATGGTCCAGTGGCAACCCACTATGTCTTAGACAGGTGGAAGGTGAAAGGAGAGTTAATGTCTGGTGTGGGATGCTTGTTACTACAATTATTGGCCCTTATTTCATCAATGGTAGTCCAAACGGCATAGCATATGTCAACTTCCTCAGACGAATTCTTCCTCCTCCTCTGGATGAAATGCCGCTAAGAACCAGAATTCTTATGTGGTATCAACGTGATGGATGTCCAGCACATAATGCCTTGTGTGCACCTCGTGTTCTGAACTTAAGGGATCCTACCACATGGATTGGTCAAGGAGGAACAGCTACTTGGCCAGCTAGGTCACCTGATTTAAATGCTCAGGACGTTTTTCTTTGGGGATGCATTAAAGGCGTTGTTTATCGCGATATTCCACCAACTCCAGAGGATATGCAGGAACGTATCGTGCTTGCTTGTAATTCTCTTCAGCAGGCTACACTGGAAGCAGTAAATAATTTTTTCATTCAACAAGTGCACCAGTGTATCGGTGTCCAGGGCCACCACTTTGAGCACCTTTGAATGTTCTACTCCTGGGCAATGGTACAGGAGAGTCAAAGGTAGTTTTCTGTTAAGTTTTTACTTGGTTTTCATTTGTTTTCTGGTAATTCTAGCAAGTGGACCAGTTTGTAGTCCCAGTCTCAAAGGCAATGTTGTGTTATTAATGAATAACGTTGTCTTTCAGTGAATGGTACACTGTGATATATTTTTGAATAGGTTTTTGGGAGTGGAATGGAATTATCGAATAAAAATGTAGGGTACCATTTGAAAAAGTCATACTGTTGTTCACATCTTTGTAAAAAACAAAGCTACAATGAAGGCAATCATGCTGATTGATGTCACCCTGACGGCTAAAGAACATTTAATTGAAACCTTGAAACATTTTGTAATTTACATCTGGACAGACAGTTATTTAGGGTTGTCAAGATAAATTGGACACCCTATATATAGGAATGGTATTGGTCCTATTTTGCTTGTCTGTGGAAGACCTATCTTAATTTTGATTCTGGTATGCGTTCCACTTAAGGTTTAACCTAATTTCAGGTTTTATTAACTCTAAAATTTGTATCCTGTCTGCTAGGTATGATCAGAATCAATATGACTCTTTCCTAAGGTTCCTAGCTTATTTAATAAAATATTTTGTTCCACAAAACCCTAATGTACAGAAAGTTTGAAGCATATGTCTGTGACACATATATCTTTGACAAGACCATTAAATACCAATTTTGTAAATTCTACTGGCGCTGATTCTGTGTGTCTAACAGAATGGAACCCAAACTACTCATGACTTTTTTTTGTTGCCTTTGCCTGTGGTCACTTTCAGAACTGAAGTTAGTGATAAAATTAATTAACTCAGTAAGACTGAACCTTAAATTGCTGGTGTGCCGATGTACCACTGCAATAAAATAAAGCAGTGAATAGTTGACGTAGTATGAATGAGAACAGTGGCTATTTAAGTTTAAAAAATAATGACAAGTTTTTTAATCCTTTTTTATCTACAACAGCTGATAAATCTTGCGCAGAAATGACAATCACAGGTCAGAAAAGGAATGTTGTTTGATTGGCAAAGCATACATTCGGGTGGAAGTAACACTAATTCGCTCCTGAACTAATTCATTTTACAGCACAATTTGACTTTGTTTAAATGAATCCCTGTGAGACCCATCTCTATTCAAATGGAATCCACCACACACTATGCTTCACCTGAGAACAGAGAGCTGTGAATATCATTTAACAACCCCACACCAGTTCAACAGTATCTTACCCTCTCACCTTCGTTTAGGTTGCAGCAGAAAATGGTGCCCTCTGGGCGAGAAGTGATGCGCTGCGGCAACTGTAATGTTCTGACACATCCGCAAATATTTGGAAACATTGCTATCGGAGCCCAAACAGTATAAGCAGGGGATAGTAAACTAAAAGTAATATAAAGAATACAGAACGTAAGGAACTGAAACACGCATAACGAAAGCCAAAAACATTCATCGTTTTCTACATTAACGGTTTTACACACGCCTTGTTAATGTGCTCCGTTTGAGGTTTGACCACCTCTGTTGGCAATATAGGCCTGTCAACGATAGCGAATGCTATGAATGATGTCATCAATCTCATCTTGTGGCAATAACGACATTTTTACCGCAGATCTGCTCACAAGTCTTTGAGAGTGGTTGGTAGATGGAGACGTGGTGCCACCAGTCTCCCAAGTGCACCAAAGATGTGCTCTATGGGATTCAAACTGGGACAGCGAGCAGGTCACGCCATGCTTGAAATGTCTTTCGTTTACAAGAAAACGTCAACCACCTCCGCTCTATGAGGTCGAGCATTATCGTTCATTAATACGAAGTCTGTGCCTATAGCCCCTCGCAGTAACCGCACATGAGGTCCCAAGATCTCTTCACGATAACTGACAGCAATTAAACCTTGCCCATTCCCGCATACAATTTCATGACGATGCGTTCGAGTGGCCAACATAATCTCTGCTCACGCCATTAGCGATCTTCCCCGCTCGACCGTCCAGGTGCCATGTGAAAGACTCAACTCTAGACGTTCCCTTCTGTGGAGACTAGTCAGAGGTATGCATACACCACGTCTCCGGCAATACAGGCCACTCTGCCGAAACCTTCTGCACACCGTTTACCTCGATACAACGCGTCCAGTGGATGCTGAGAGATCAGATGCCTGTTGCCGTGTAGTTCTAAGGCGGTACTGTCGTGCCCTTACAGCAAAATAACGGACCCCTATTCTGGTGTCATATGTGGTCGGCCCTACCCTAGTCTTCTGAACAAAGTTTCGGTCTCTATAAACCGTCGCCACATCCGAGAAACATTAGAACGATTAACATTAAGCTATCGGACCATATCAATTTGTGATGTCCTGCTTCCATTCTTCTTATGGCAATCCATCGCAGAGAGAGTGGTGGGCGTCTTCTCTGTGCCAGTCTGTAACTGTGTACACACCGACTGTGGATGTGGGAAGACACGGATAACTCTATCCCGTTTGATAGGTGCCCTGACGCCATCATCGACGTGTTGTCCGTTGGCCGGAATACCATCTTACGTGCAGAAAGCGATCATACGGACATCTGTTTAGAGTTGTGTGATTATATTGTGAATTAGACACAGGACGGGGAAACAGCGGTTTGTTGCTTTAACTTTGGGCACCAGTGTACCCTCAGAAAAGACATCCTAACTCTTAAAACTTACACTTGATGTTAAAAGAAATCTCTTTTTCAGAAACGCTTTTCTTGCCATTGCGAGTCTACATTTTATATCCTCTCCACTTCGGGCATTATATCAGTTATATTACTACCCAAATGGCAAAACTCATCTACCCCTCTCAGAGTCTCGTTTCGTAAACTAATCCCCTCTGCACTGCTTGATTTAATTCTGCTTCATTCCATTACCCAGTCTTTTTTTTATTGATGTTCATCTTACATCCTACTTTCAAGACACTATCTGTTCAGCTCAACTGCTCTTCTATGTCCGTTGCTGTCTCTGACAGAATTACAATGTCATCGGCGAACGTTGAAGTTTTCATTTCTTTTCACTGAACTTCAGTTCCCCTGACAACATTCTCCTTGCTTTCGTGCACAGCTTGTTCAGTATAAGGATTGGGGGACTCGGGGATAGGCTATAATCCTATTTTACTCGCTACTCAACCATAGCTTCTCTTTCATCTCCCCCCCCCCCCCCCCCCCAACACCTGTGCACAGCTTTTCACTCCCTATATTTTACCCCTGCTGCTTCCGGAATAGCAAAGAGTATATTTCACTCCACATTGCCAAAAGCTTCCTCTAATTCTATAAATGCTAGAAACAAAGATTCACTTTTTCTTAACCATTCTTCCAAGAGAAATCGTAGGGTCAGTATTGCCTCACGTGCTCCTACATTTCTCCGAAATCCAAACTAATCTTCCCCAAAAGCGGCTTCTACCAGTTTTTCCATTATTCAGTAAATAGTCCATATTAGTATTTTGAAACTATGACTTATTAAGCTAATAGTTAGGTAATATTCATGCTTGTCTGCACCTGCTTTCTTGGAACTAGCGTTATTACATTATCCTTGGAGTCAGAGACATCTTGCACACCAAGTGGAATAGTTTTGAGTTTTGTGGCTTTCCCAAGGATATCAGCAATGCTCACGGAATGTGATCTACTCAGGGGCCTTGTTTCGACTTCTCGCAGTGTAAAACCTCCGATCTCATCCTCATCTACGTCCTCTTCCCCTTTCTATAACAATGACTTCAGGTTCATTTCCATAGTGCAGCCCCTCTTTCCACCTCTCAGCTTTCACCTCTTTCCTTAGTACTGGTTTTCCATCTGAGCTGTTGATATTCATACGACTGCTTCTGTTTTCTCCAATGGCTTTTTCAACTTTTCTAATGGTAATATCTACCTTCACCTATTTATATATGCTTCTACATCATCACATTTATGCTCTCGTCATTCCTGGTTAGCCATTTTGCACTTCCTGTCAATCCTTTGTGTTAGACGTTTGCAGTCCCTTTCTCTTGTTTCATTTCGTGCATTTCCATATTTTCTCTTTCCATCAATTAAATTCAGTATCTCCTGTGACATCAAAGTATTTATACTAGGCTTTGTCATTTTGGGTATTTGATCCTTTACTCCCTTCACTATTTTATCTCTCAAAGCCGTCCATTCGTCTTCTACCTTATCCCTTTCCCCTGTTCTTGTCAGTCGTTGCTCAATGCTCCGTCTGAAACTGTCAAAAACCTCTCGTTCTTTCAACATATCCAGGTAACATCTTCCTAACTTCTTACATTTCTAAGTTTTTTCAGTGTCAGTCTGCAGTTCATAACAGATAAATGGTGATAAAAGTCCACATCTGTACCCGGAAATATCTTACAAATTAAGATCTGATTCCGAAGTCTTTCTTTTAGTATTATATAATGGATCTGAAACATTCCGGTGACTCCAGGTACCTTTCACGTACACAACCTTCTTCCACCATTCTTAAAACAGGTATCAATCATGATTAAGTTGTGCTCTGTGAAATATTCTACGAGATGGTTTCCTCTTTCATTCCTATTCTCCAGTCCATATTCTCCTATTATTTTTACATCTCTTACTTTTCCTACTGACGACTTCCACTCACCCATTACAATTAAATTTTCCTTTCCCGTAACTATCTGAAAAATATCTTTTATCTCATCACAGGTTCTTCCAATCTTTTCATCATCTGCGAAGCTAGCTGGCATATAAAATTTTCATATAGTGCTGGACGTTGCCTTTGCGTCTATCTTGGCTACGATAAGTCGTTCACTATACTGATCGTACTAGATTACCCTCATTCTTATTGTGTTAAACATTATTATACCTACTTTTGCATCATCCGTACTTAATTTTGTGTTTACAATCGTGCATTCATCTGGCCATAAGTCCCGTTCCTTCTGTCATCGAGTTTCACTAACACCAACTACACAGATCAAAAAAAGTTTTGCATCACCCTGGTTCCCAAAACTCTTCAAAATAGACGTTGAATGTGGATATTGTATCACAGACACAGTCTCTTTGACGTTTCAAAGATGTCACTAAACCCGCCCAAAGATGTAAACAATCATGCCTGTGAAGCGCCTTTTAGACGGAAGGGGTCCGGCAGCCGATCAGTTCCAGTCATTCCACCAGGAAGGAGGTACACGGGTCGTGTTGTCCGTAGTTGAACAATGTCTAGACGGTCAATACCGCGGTTTGGTCGCGTCCGCGTTGTTACTTTGTGCCAGGAACGGCTCTGAACTAGGGAAGTGTCCAGGTGTCTCTGAGTGAACCAAAGCAATGTTGCTCTGACATGGAGGAGATACAGAGAGACAGGGACTGTCGATGACATACATCGCTCAGGTCGCCCAAGGGCTACTGCTGCAGTGGATGACCGCTACCTATGGATTATGGCTCGGAGGAACCCTGACAGCAACGCCACCAAGTTGAATAATGATTTTCGTGCAGCCACAGGACGTCGTGTTACTACTCAAACTGTGCGCAATAGGCTGCATGAAGTGCCACTTCATTCCAGACGTCTATAGCGAGGTCCATCTTTGCAACCATGACACCTTGCAGCGCGGTACAGATGGGCCCAACAACATGCCGAATGGGCCCCTCAGGACTGGCATCACATTCTTTTCACCCATGAGTTTCGCATATGCCTTCAACCAGACAGTCGTCGGAGACGTGTTTGGAGGCAACCCTGTCAGGCTGAATGCCTTAGACAAGCTGTCCAGCGAGTGCGGCAGGGTGTTTTGGCCGACGTACGCTGCTGGTGGTCATGGAAGGCGCCGCAACGGCTGTACGATACGTGAATGCCATCCTCCGGCTGCATATTGACGAGGCATTCGTCTTCATGGACAACTATTCGCGCCCCCATCGTGCACATCTTGTGAATGACTTCCTTCAGGATAACGACATCGCTCGACTAGAGTGGCCAGCATGTTCTCCAGACATGCCTGGGATAGATTGAAAAGGGCTGTTTATGGACGATGCGACCCACCAATCAGTCAGAGGGATCTACGCCGAAACACTGATGGGGAATGGGATAATCTGGACCTACATTGCCTTGATGAACTTGTGGATAGTATGCCACGACGAATACAAGCATGCATCAATGCAAGAGGACATGCTACTGGTATTAGAGGTACCGGTGTGTACAGCAGTGTGGACCACCACTTCTGAAGGTCTCGCTTATGGTGATATAACGTGTAATATGTGGTTTTCATGAGCAATAAAGGGGTCGGAAATGATGTTTATGTTGATCTCTATTTCAGTTTCCTGTACAGGTCCTGCAACTCTCGAAACCGAGGTGGTGCAAAACTTCTATTGATATGTTTATATTTAACTGAAACTATCCATTCACCTTTTTAAATTTTCTAACCTACCTGACTAATGCATATTACATTCGTCACTCGGACCTGTAGAATGCCAGTTTTATTCCTCCTGATGTTGACAAGCTCATGAGCAGTCCGAGCCCGACGATCCTGATGGTGGACTACTTGACCTCCAGAGTATTTGACCCATGAAGATGCCATCATCACTTAATTGTGCAATAGAGGTACTTACCCTCGGAAAAAAGGCTATATTTTCCCCGTGATTTCAGTCGTTTGCAGTACCAGCAGACCAGGCGCATGTCGGTTGATGTTACAATGCTAGATCAGTCAATCATCCAGATTATTTCCCCTGTAGCTAGTGAAAAACCTACTGGCCCTTTTCAAGAACCACACGTTTGTTTAACTTATTAACTCCTGCGTTGAGATTACACCTATGGTACTGCGGCTACCGGTACCTTTAAGACACGCAAATTTAGCCCACCTCGGCAAGGTAATTATATTACGTAAAGGAACATTAATTTTATCAATATCTGTTCTTACGACTTCAGTGTAGAATTAAAGTATTATATTCTATACACAGAGAAATGTGTTAGGATGTTACAGAAATACTGCAAGTTAAATTTAATTCTTACATATTAATACCATTCTAGAGCCAGAATTGTTCGAACTGCATGACTGCAACATTGAGGCAACTCCAGATATGAGGATAGTATTTTCAAAGTAATTATCCGAGTTAATAACTAAAATTTAACGAACAGTGCAGGAATAGTTTTAGACAAATCTTTTATTGTAACTCTAACACGAACGCCAATCAAAATTAATCGCCCAATATGGGATTTCCATGCAGGTGAATGAACTTAGGAAAATAGGAGATATGAGGAAGCAACATGCGCCGAAGGATTGAGAATATCGTTGTAACTGTCTGAACATTTCCAAACGAATTTCATTTCTAGCGGAAATCGAAGATGAAATTTTACAGTAGCCAGTTTCAATTTTCGTAAAATTCGTTTATTTGATTACTACTAAGCATATACATCTGTTCCTGCTTTCCGTTATTTTAAATGAAATTGTACTATTGACCACGTTTCCTAACTCACACATTAAAATTGGACGCCATGTTACAGCCACTATCCGAATTTTTTTTAAATACAGTTAAAGGCTTATCCTAAGCGTATGAATTCGTGCAACTTTTTATGTGTTTGGATATAATTTAGACTTTTGGCTACGTTTGCGAGCACTGCGTCTACTGCGCAGCCCAGTCGAAAGAGTGTGGATTCGCAATAAGATATACCGAGATTTAATTTCCCAATTTACTTCCAGGATTTGCATGGTTTCCTAGGTAAATTATAAATAAATTAGTGCTGGAGTGTTTCCAGAATGAGATTTTCACTCTGCAGCGGAGTGTGCGCTGATATGAAACTTCCTGGCAGATTAAAACTGTGTGCCCGACCGAGACTCGAACTCGGGACATTTGCCTTTCGCGAGCAAGTGCTCTACCATCTGAACTACCGAAGCACGACTCACGCCCGGTCCTCACAGCTTTACTTCTGCCAGTATCTCGTCTCCTACCTTCCAAACATTACAGAAGCTCTCCTGCGAACTTGCAGAACTAGCACTCCTGAAAGAAAGGATACTGCGGAGACATGGCTTAGCCACAGCCTGGAGGATGTTTCCAGAATGAGATTTTCACTCTGCAGCAGAGTGTGCGCTGATATGAGACTTCCTGGCAGATTAAAACTGTGTGCCCGACCGAGACTCGAATTCGGGACCTTTGCCTTTCGCGGGCAAGTGCTCTACCATCTGAGCTACCGAAGCACGACTCACGCCCGGTCCTCACAGCTTTACTTCTGCTAGTATCTCGTCTCCTACCTTCCAAACTTTACAGAAGCTCTCCTGCGCAGGAGACGAGATACTGGCAGAAGTAAAGCTGTGAGGACCGGCCGTGAGTCGTGCTTCGGTAGCTCAGATGGTAGAGCACTTGCCCGCGAAAGGCAAAGGTCCCGAGTTCGAGTCTCGGTCGGGCACACAGTTTTAATCTGCCAGGAAGTTTCAGTGCTAGAGTGGTTCTTTTGCAAATTACGAGGACAATTTTCCCTGTCATTTCCAAATCCTAGATTGTGCTTCTCTAAAGAACTTACTGGTGACGGTTAACTGAACGCTGTTGTTTCTTCCTGTTGCTGTTCTGGGCACCAACCGCACATTCGCAAATTACTGTTCTCCATTCGTAACTTCAAATGGTTCAAATGGCTCTGAGCACTATGGGACTTAACATCTATGGTCATCAGCCCCTAGAACTTAGAACTACTTAAACCTAACTAACCTAAGGACAGCACACAACACCCAGTCATCACGAGGCAGAGAAAATCCCTGAGCCCGCCGAGAATCGAACCCGGGAATCCATTCGTAACTCTTAACCGTTATGCTCATCGTTTCTGTGTAGCTGTGGCACCCTACATTATCAGCAGCATACCTTATACGCTAGATTTTAAGCCTAGCGCCGATTCTGTTTCCTTGCCCCACCCCTTCAATTTCAGTTTTAAGTGCTACTGATGTTTGAATAGGTGCCTTGCCCACTGAGTCTGTCTCTTTGATTGATTACAGTTTTTCAACGGAGCGACTCGTTGAAGTATGCATTCATGTCTCAGTCCATCAACAAATATGAAGATTGTCCCACGAGGACTGGTCAATATTGAGGGATATGACTGAAACGATCATTCGAAGCAAAAGATCTAATAAACATGGGCTCTAAGGGACATACATTAAGAGCTATGCGCACTTATTTAGTTGATGAGATGTTTCGCAGTAGCGAATGTGAACAAGTGCTCATAGCTTTTAAGGTGTGCACTCTACAGTCCAATTTTTAGCACATTCTTTTGTTGTTTTGGTCCGTACTACGTCCTCCCAAAATACGGAGAGCGAAGGGTTTGCAGTAGAAGAGATTTGTTTAACATTATCGAAGATGAAGAAGTGCCCGTACTTTTTAAGGTATGGCTTTTAGAGCCCCTGTTTAGTTAAATATGTTGTTCCTTTGAATACCGATCGGTTCTGGTGTAACAACCAGTATAATTGCAAATTTCCAGGTAGCAGAACTGCGTTAGTGACGCGTAATTTTGAAACTGACGCTCGCGTATTTAAATTAATACTAGAACAACAATGTGTACTGGATAAGAAAGCAAAATGATGCAACGGTTTTTAGAGCATTGACAGAAGATGGTCAATGTACGATAACCGAAACTCGTAGCCAGTTAACACTTTCGTTGTTGATGGGACAGTCATATGCAGTTTCGAGCGAAATGACGTCTGTATCCCATGCCTGTCTAGTACTGGGATGTAACGAGATGCCTTAGGTACGTGCAGAAAAATAATGCTGATCATGGGGTACATGTATAGAAGACCGTGAGCAATCAGATGGGGCGGCTTATATTTATAGGTGACAATGTACGTTTGTTTAAGGAAAATCATGTCGAATCATCACCTTCTCCCTTCCAAGAATGTGTGAAGTAACTAACTGTATTTTCTTATACGTCATAGACATTGACTTGAAAGATATCAGTAATTCTGCTTATTAGTGTATAATTTGCATTCAGTGGGATATATATGCCTCAGAAAACTACACAGAGTGTAGAAGACCCTGGTGTGTGGTATATCAAAGCCACCTTCTAATGTTACGTTAAAATCTTGCGTGTGGTATTTCATGTTTTTCAGTGTCAAGAGATAAAATGTATTTTGGTACGGTTTTATTAGACTTTTTTGAATAATAGCCATTCTGATAAAATCATTCTAAAATTAAAAATTTTGCTCTGACAATGCAACATTCAGATGGGAACAAAGATCTAGTTAGGTTCGTGGGACGCCTGCGACCCACTTCACCGATTTTCTAAATGGATCAGATTTCAAATTTTCGGTAGTTAAAGTGTACTACCTAACGCAAAGGATAGTTTTCGACATTTTATGTTGCAAATGTATAACAAATAAATTTTAAATACCGAAGTTATTGACCGTAACAGTCGCGTAATCATATAAATATGTCTTCCACAAAACGTTCTCTTCTTTCGATAACGTAGACGAAGAGGATATTCCAGACCGCTGCTGTTGAAGTGTCACTGAGCGAAATATTTACAAAATCCCTAAAATCGCACACGAGTTGCTTAGAAGCGATTTTGATGGTATATGAGTGGCTCCGGCCGGCTGTGTGAATCTATGGTGGCAGTGAAATGATGTCTATGCGGCAGTCGATTCTGTGAATAATCGGAGTACGATGGGTCAACGTAGAGATGCGATAGATTGGCATGAAAGAGCTGTCATGTTTATTCATACTCATGACCATACAGTTTACAAAAATTTCCTGTTTGTCGGTATATGAACGCAGACTGCCTAACTTCCCAATAAGGAATATTGCATCACTGGTATCCATGCAACACAGCGTAACTGCGGTGGGCGTAAAAAAGATAAAGATACCAAACGACGATAGTGTCACAACTTGTCAGTGACTACAGGAATTGTTACTGTCAGTGAAGATAGGGCCATCTGGTCAGTTACAGAGTCAACATTCCGACAGGCTGGCGTACATTGAACATTTGTACTCGAGTACCTCACAAAAAGTTACCGCACGGAGATGGGCATAAAGCTGCAGGTCTTCAGAGGGCCTAACAACACGGAAACCGACCAACAGCTGATTTGAGAATTGTGGTGTGGTCCGATAAGTCGCGAATTTGCCCCCCCTCCCATTTTTTAGTAACGCTCGGCGCTCTGAGAACGCCGAATACAGAGTGAGCTTTTTAATACGCAATTGTGGAGGATACGATTCAGGTAGGAGGTGATTCTATGAAGTTTGGTGTAATGTATCCTTGAAGCAACAAATTATTTCCCTGGCGTACTTATTTTATTCCATTGGGTACAAAGGTCAAGTTACGATGAGTCAGATCATAACCTGCCGTACGGGCGTCAAGCGACTCGCAGTTCCTTTCTTTTTTAAGTACAAATGAATTTATGTGACTTTTACGGTTTACCCAATCTTGATCTTTACTTGTATTTATATGCTCTTCGAAGAATGTCACTGAACGTTACTTCTTTCACCCAGATACACGGGTAGAGACCGCCGGATCTCTATTTTAGAATGAAAATACATGACTTACCACGCTAATGAACGCCTCTGGAATCTGAACGGCCGGCCGCGGTGGTCTAGCGGTTCTAGGCGCTCAGTCCGAAACCGCGGGGCAGCTACGGTCGCAGGTTCGAATCCTGCCTCGGGCATGGATGTGTGTGATGTCCTTAGGTTAGTTAAGTTTAATTAGTTCTAAGTTCTAGGCGACTGATGACCTCAGAAGTTAAGTCGCATAGTGCTCAGAGCCATTTTGAATCTGAACGACGGCTTGTCAGAAGGGGATAGGGGGGGGGGGGGGGCGGTTTCTGCTGGCTGCGTCGCAGCGGTCAAGGCTGCGGCGGGATCAAAGAGCCTCGGGCCAGGCGCCTGGCACGCACTCGCCAGCCCCTCCCCTCCGCCACACCTCTCCCTCCAACCCCCCTGCGCCACCACACCAACCCCTGGCCGCGAACCACGCCGGCGCCGCTGTCATTCAATTACGACCTACGCGGTCGACGCCTGTGTACACTGGCGGTGTTTACGCACCGACACTGGCGCAGCGCATAGCGTGGACCCCATGTCGCCCACGGCCACCTCGTGGTGGACCCACGCCACCATCGTGCCACGCCATAAACGCTGCCTCGCTGCGCAGTGCTCCGCATCCTTAAGGCAGCCAGCTTCGACCACCTGAAGTTCTATTTTCGGACATAAAATGTATTCTTGAGAGACCTACAAGGTATGAATCCGAACTCTCTGATGAAAGTGTACCAATCGGAACTCTGTGTAAGATCTTGGACTTCGGCGAGCTGCAGTGCACCAACTGAGCTATCACAATGCATCAAAAAGTTTCGGAATCAGTTAATGCAGAATAGAGACACAAAAACGAAGTGTAATAGAAATCCTTGGCGAAAAAAGGAAATACAGTAATGCACTACATGAAACGGGCAAATGGGAATACAAAAGTCTAAAATATGAAGCCGGCAGAAAGTAAAAAATGGGGAAAGTAGTATTAGCTAGAAAAGAAATGTATATCTGTAGAGGCGCGCATGACTATAGGAAAGACAGAAAAATAAAGAATTGTTTAGCCCGAATCATCCCAGCGTTGCCATATGGCAACGCAGCGCAAGCGTCGTCGTTACCGCGAATCTGCGCTACACGCTTGTTGCGCCGCAGATAATCGCATCGGAATTTCGATGTTGGAAACTCGAGCAGGCGTCTGGTACAAGTTTGGATCGGTTGTTGCTTTGCCATCAGCGAGAGAAGACTTGGAAGGTCAGCACAATGTTGGAGAAAGAAGATTCCTCGTATGTGACAAGGTAAAAGGTACTTTTAAATTATTTACTTATTGAATGTAGTAATGATACCTCTTGGAGATTCTTGTTGAAATATTTTTAAAAAAATGGTTCAAATGGCTGTGAGCACTATGGGACATAATTTCTGAGGTCATCAGTCCCCTAGAAGTTAGAACGACTTAAACCTAACCAACCTAAGGACATCACACACATCCATGCCCGAGGCAGGATTCGAACCTGCGACCGTAGCGGTTGCGCGGTTGCAGACGGTAGCTCCTAGAGCCGCTCAGCCACACCGGCCGGCCTGTTGAAATATGTGTCTTTATTTTAGTATTATTGTTTTCTAAAAGAAATTGCATTTTAAAAGTAGTTTTATGGTATATTGTATTTTTTTTGTCAGATGGCAACGCTACGTGAAAGAGGGCTTTTCCCTATTGTTGACATTTTTGGTACGATATGACATATTTTACGGTGTTCTGAATAGTTTTATTTAGAACTGAAGCTTGGTTTCAATAGATGGATAACTTTATCTCTGTGTTCACTTTATTTTAGGCCCATTTCAGTGAAAGAAGCCCTTGATTGCTTAGAGGAAATGATGTAGGTGTTAGCGGAGAAGATGACGAGGTAGATGAAGAAGGTGGGTTACCAGATAATGTGTGCCATGGGCAATTAAAAGATAATTGTGAAATGGTTACGAAAAGTGGCAACCGTATTGAGAATATTGAACAAATGAAATCGCAACGAAACGTGGAAGCAGAAACTGGAATAAATGACAAAATTTTGGCTGAAGTTTTAGAATGTCCTCAACAAACTATGAGTATTAATAATGAAGATATTATGAACAAACAATCTTGCAAGCCTTCAGTGAAGTTACGACGTGTTCAATCAACGAGGTCTACACGTACAATTCCATCATTCAACAGGAAAGCAGATTTTAATTGCGTGGAAGACGAATCTGAACCAATTACTGCAGTATTTCCTCCCGCTAATTACCGGGATTGTTTTGCAATACAACCAAATCAACAATTTGACAAATTTTTCGATGACGCTCTGCCGCGTGGAGTGGCCGCACGTTTAGAGGCGCCATTTCACTAATCGTGCGACCGTTTCCGATGGAGGTTCGAGTCCTCCCTCGGACATGGGTGTGAGTGTTGTCCTTAGCGTTAAGTTGGTTTAAGTTGTGTATTAGTCTAGGGGCCGATGACCTCAGCAGTTTGGTCTCTTAGGAATTCACACACATAAGATCATACGATGACGCTCTATTGCAGCATATTCGTGATGAGTCAGGAAAGTATTCTGTATTTCTTGGGAAGAATAATCCAAACATTACCGTGGAAGAGTAGAAAGTCCTTATTGGCACTTTACTTGAAACTGTATACAACTATCACTCACGTGTACGATCATTTTGGAGCAATGATGATGATCTAAAGAATGAAATAGTCTCAAACGCTATGCGAAGAAACCGCTTTCAGCAGTTACTGCAGTTTCTTAACTTTGAGGACAGTCAGAAAAAAGGTAGTTCAAGAGTATGAAGAAAGATAAGGAAAATAGGCAGCTCCAGTTGTGACTGTGAATGATGAGCTTGAAACAGGTGTCCAGCAGCTCCCTTTCTCATTTTATTTCGATAATTTATATACTGGATTTCCATTGCTAGCAGAACTAAAACTCGTGGGTTCTGTGGAACAGGAAGTATCCGTGAGAACAGAATTCCGAAAAACTGCCCACTTGAAAGCAAAGCAGTTCTAAAGGAAAGGCCAAGAGGATATGTTACACCAAATAGTTAGATAATGCTGTTGTAAATGTTGCATCGACATCATGTAGGAGGAATCCCGTTTCATTGGTGCAGCGTTAGTCCAGAGAACACAAAAAGAAAATCAGTGTTAGCCTGCCCTGTGTTATCAAAGAATACAACAGATCAATGGGAGGCGCGGACCGAATCGACCTGAATGTAAACCTATATCGAATAGGGAATCGTGGTAAAACATGATGGAGTTGCATCTTGACATGGATGGTTGATATGTGCGTGCATAACGCATGCTAGCTACATAGAATTGCCCATCCTACTATATCTCACTTAGAATTTCGCTGCCACATTGCCATCTACTGCTTCAATCACTTTGGAGAAAAATCCAAAGGCCCAGGACGCAAGCGTGGATTTCAAGATACACCTTATGAAAATCTACATTATGATGGACTTAACCAATGGCCAGTTCAAATTCAGAAGAAAAGGAGACGCGCTGCTGAAAACTGCTCCACACATTGCCATCTACTGCTTCAATCACTTTGGAGAAAAATCCAAAGGCCCAGGACGCAAGTGTGGATTACAAAATACACCTTATGAAAATCTACATTATGATGGACTGAACCAATGCCCAGTTCAAATTGAGAAGAAAAGGAGACGTGCTGCTGAAAACTGCTCCACTATCGGTCGAACTGAATGCTGAAAGTGTGAAACGGGACTATGCATAAAATGTTTACAAAATTGCCATAATTTAAAAAGGTACTAAGCATATGCAAAATATTATTGTATGTTCGTATTCCATGCAAATAACAAAATTTCTCATGTCTGTGAGCCGTAAAAGCTAGTATGGAATGAAAAATGCTTCGGAGTATTATTTTCCTCTGTATGATCCAACGTTGCCGTATGGCAACGCATTGTTGGGAGAAAGTGAGAATTGTGAAAAGTATTGATAGTTTTTAGTTACAGGCATCTCTCTAGTTATGGTAACGAACATTTTTCTTATGTTTTTTTGAAAAATTAATTCGGGACATAATGGGTTAATGGAAACAGAAGGAACTCTATGAATATTGAGAGCTCAGATGGCAAGCAGTAACTATGCGAAGTAAGTGTGGCAGAATAGTTGGAAGCTATGTACAGGCTTCTAAGGGAACGTAATATACAAAGATTTGATAAGAAAACCACGGCCGGAAATGAACCGTTTCGATAAAAAATAAATTTGAAAATACGGTCACTTTCAAGTCTCCTGTTGCACGGTACGTTACGTAATGGTCTAACTATACAAATCATCTATCGAGAACATTTTCCGGATGCTCTTAGTCTATTGTATATTATTTTCATGCATCTAAAGCTACGATGGCGAAAAAAAGGTACCTTTGCAAGTGCGAAGGTTCACTTGGTGCTCCACGGAGGAGCATCAAGGTTTGTGGGCCGAGTGTATGATAGCATGCACCGCAGTTACATCTGGTACGGACAGCAAGATCACGGCGTGGAGCATCTCGTGTCAACCAAACAGGTGAAAGGTCATTTTCTTCGTTGTGTGCGCACTCTAAATCTGGCGATTTCAAAGTGATCCGATTTTAAAATTTATTTTACATCAAAAGGTACATTTTCGGAAAAGGGCTTCTTCATCAAAACTTTATCTATTAAGTCTTCTCTACAAAACACAGAAGTGTGTAATAGGAATTGTGAAACACCACGTGAGCCGGCCGCGGTGGTCTAGCGGTTCTGGCGCTGCAGTCCGGAACCGCGGGATTGCTACGGTCGCAGGTTCGAATCCTGCCTCGGGCATGGGTGTGTGTGATGTCCTTAGGTTAGTTAGGTTTAAGTAGTTCTAAGTTCTAGGGGACTTATGACCTAAGATGTTGAGTCCCATAGTGCTCAGAGCCATTTGAAACACCATGTGTAGAACGGCTCTTCAAAGATGACAAACTTGATGAGGACTTTTGCAAAGGGGAGAGGAAATAGACGGAAAGATAGGTATACTGTGAAGAGAATTTGACAGAGCACTAAAAGGCATAAGTTCCCTTCAGTAGACGAGAATCCCTCAGGATTGCTAAGATTCTTGGTAGAATATAACGTGACAAAAGCGTTCAACCTGGTTGGAAGACACATAAAACAGGCGAAATATCTACAGACTTCAAGAACAATATAATAATTCTAATCGCAATGAAGGCGAGGGCTGATAGGTGAAAATTTTATCGAACCATCAGGTTAATGAGCCATGTTTACAAAATACTGACACCAATTATTTACAGAAGAATGGAAATGCATGTAGAAGATGAACTCGGGACAAACCAGTTAACGTTCAAGAGAAATGTAGGAACACGCAACGCAATATCAACATGATGAATTATCTTAGACTGAAGAAAGACAAAACCACATTTATAGCATTTATTAATTTAAAGAATGATTTTCACAACGTTAAACAGAATAAACTCTGAAGGTATCATGGATAAAATACGCGATAAGTTATTCATAATTTATGCGGGAACCAGATTGCGGTTATGGGGGTCTAAGGACATGGAAGATAAGCATTAGACACAAGAGTGAAGCAAGAGTGTAGCTATCCCCTGCGTTATTCAGTCTGCACAATGAGCAAGCCGTAAAGGGAGACAAGGAGAAATATGGTATGTCAGAGAGAAGAAACGAATACTTTGAGTTGTGCCGATGATATAATTCAACTAAAGATGGAAACGGACTTAGGCAGTAAGTTGAACAGAATGAAAATAGTCATGAAAAGAGGTTATCAGAGGAAGGCCAGAAAAAATCAAACAAGGGAAACAGAGTGTAATACAATTAAGTCAGGTAATGCTGAGCGAATTTGATTAGGAAATGAAATACTAAAAGTAGTGGTAGAGGTTTTCTTTTTGGCTACGGTCGAAGTAGAGCAGGTATAACATACGGATTGGCTATACGAAGAGAAAAAGAAGAAAGAGTAATTTCTTATCAATGAATATACAGGGTGTTACAAAAAGGTACGGCCAAACTTTCAGGAAACATTCCTCACACACAAATAAAGAAAAGATGTTATGTGGACATGTGTCCGGAAACGCTTAATTTCCATGTTACAGGTCATTTTAGTTTCGTCAGTATGCACTGTACTTCCTCGATTCACCGCCATGATTTCATACGGGATACTCTACCTGTGCTGCTAGAACATGTGCCTTTATAAGTACGACGCAACATGCACATTTCAGTCGAAGTGTTCGTACGCTTCTCAACAACAGATTCGGTGACCGATGTATTGGTAGAGGCGGACCAATTCCATGGCCTTCGCGCTCTCCTTGACCTCGACCCCTTGACTTTCATTTATGGGGGCATTTGAAAGCTCTTGTCTACGCAACCCCGGTACCAAATGTAGAGACTCTTCGTGCTCGTATTGTGGACGGCTGTGATACAATACGCCATTCTCCAGGGCTGCATCAGCGCATCAGGGATTCCATGCGACGGAGGGTGGATGCATGTATCCTCGCTAACGGAGGACATTTTGAACATTTCCTGTAACAAAGTGTTTGAAGTCACGCTGCTACGTTCTGTTGCTGTGTGTTTCCATTCCATGATTAATGTGATTTGAAGAGAAATAATAAAATGAGCTCTAACATGGAAAGTAAGCGTATCCGGACACATGTCCACATAACATATTTTCTTTCTTTGTGTGTGAAGAATGTTTCCTGAAAGTTTGGCTGTACCTTTTTGTAACACCCTGTATATTAAGTAGTATTTTCAGCTCATGAATTGTAGTGTTATAGAAGAATGCATCAGATTAGATCGGTAGAAAACTAAAATCATGGCTAATTATGGGAAACAGCCCACACTCTCAAAAATAATACACCACTTGAGAGGTCTCGACTTCAATTTTTTAGGATGCGGTGTAAGCTATGACATGGACAAGAACATAAAAAATAACGACATATCCAGAGATGTTAGGGAATATCCAGTCTGGTTATGGGCGAAGTGTTTCCTGTCCCTTTGCAAGTCTGTGGTATGCTTCAGTAACAGAGCAAGTAACTTAGAAGTGCCGGAGAGTGTAGCTGCAGTGTTTGGCAACTCTGTAATTTGTTATACAGTACCGTGTTCTGTAACACTTCATTAATTGTAACGTAACATTTGTGCAAAGTATCTTGTATTTTGTTTCGACATTTGAGTGGAATTAAGAGAAAGACAGAGACACGCTCTGAAATTAGGTTTGTGACCTCAGGGGCCTGGGGCCTCCAGGTGGACTGCTGTACACGGTCGTGATGTATGTTAGGGCCTCTTAATATTCCTCTCCGCAAGCTATCATTACAAGACTTTCGCCAGTGTGATGTGTAGAGCGTGCGATGTACAGTGTGGTGGACACTGGATACACGACGCTAAAGTTGCTTGTTGACTTCTTCAGGAAACTGGCAAAAGCAAGAATTTGTCTCCTGCTGGGTTCTATTTCAAAGCTCTGGCAAGACCTCGGAATAGCAGAGGATGTGAAAAAAGTCGTCCGTGTTGGTTTCGAAAGAATTGGCATGGATTCAAAACGAAGCGAATGTCATTGTAATTGCAAACTTACTGTGAGAGTAGTTTTGAAATGTTGCCTATTGAAGACAGTTCATCAAGACAGATTTCTCGGGAGAGATCGGTGCGTCCATCTAAATACACTGACGGAAAAAAGAAATCACAATAGCAGAAAGTAATTAATGTACCGTAGAGTAATGAAATTTCAGACCCGCCAGGGTAGCCGAGAGCGCTAATGCACTGCTTCCTGGACTCGGGTAGGCGCGCCGGCCCCAGATCGAATCCACCCAGCGGATTAACGACGAGGGCTGGTATGCCGGCCAACCTGGATGTGGTTTTTAGGCGGTTTTTCACATCCCGATAGGTGAATACCGGGCTGGTCCCCAAGTTTCGCCTCAGTTATACGACTCACAGACATTTGAAAACGTTCGCACTATTTCCTGACTTACACTAGACGCAGACAGCTGGGGTACACTACTTCCGTAATGGGGGGGGGGGGGGGGGGGGGTTCGGGGTGGCGTGGCGTCAGGAAGGGCATCCAGCCACAATCTGCAATTAACACTGCCAAATCCGTAATAAAAGAAAAGCCGATCCCTTGTTGGAGCGGGACAAAGGCCCTGAGAAAAAGATAGAAAAGAAAAGAGAGTAATGAAATTTCGGCAATATATTTGTCTAGGTAACATATTTAAGTGATTAACATTACTGATTTACACGTTAATGTAAGCACGAAAAAGGTCTCTTTAAAAACTAAATGCTGTTACATTAAAAACCGATGTAGTCGCCAAAATGTTCAATGCAAACATGCAAATGTGCATGCATTATGTTGTACAGGTGCCAAACGTCAGTTTGTAAGATGGAGTTCCATGACCGTTGCACTTGCTCCGTCAATAAGAGACGCTTAACGCTTTTCGTGTATGACACTGGAGTTGTCGTCCGATGATGTCCCATATGTGTTCGATTGGAGATTAGGTGATCGAGCAGGCCTAGGAAACACGTCGATAATCTGAAGAGCATGTTGGGTCACAAGAGGAATACGTGGGCGAGCGATATCCTGTTGAAAATGATCCACTGGGATTCTGTTCATGAATGGCACCTCAACAAGACGAACTACCAGACTGACGTAGAAATCTGCAGTCGGGATGCTTGGAATAGCCACGAGAGTGCTCCTGCTGTCATACGAAATCGCACCATGGACCATGTCTCCTGGTGTAGGTCCAGTGTTTCTAGCACACAGACAGATTCGTTGCAGGCCCTAAACTGGCCTCCTCATAACCATTACACCGCCATCACTGGCACAGAGACAACGAAACAGACCTCCAACCTGCCCTCCAATTAGCTATCACTTGACACGACTTAAGTCACAAATGGTGGTGGTTTGGAGTCATTGGAATGCACGCTACAATGTGTTTGGCTCGGAGCTGTCCATGAAGTAACCGATTTGTAACAGCTCTTTGTGTCACTGTCGTGCCAACTGCTGCTCGCATTGCTGCTGCAGATGCAGTGCTATGGTCATCCCTCTGGGTAGTGCCACGTGACCGTCCGGAGCGCGGTCTTCTTCCAGCCGTACATCCTCGTGACCACCGTTACCAGCAGTCATCTGCAATGGTTAGATTCCAGCCCAGTCCTTCTGTAATATCGCAGAAGCTTCTCGTAGCCCTATTACCACGCTCAAACTCAGTGAGGTGTTGATAATGGTATCTTTGTCTCCTTAAGGGCAATTTTTTACTGACATCAACTCATCACGTCCAATCTCACAGACTGCAGTGAGGCACGCCTGTATTCGTCGTGCATACTATCTACAAGTTCATCAAGGCACTGTTGGTCTAGATTTTCCCACTCCTCATCGGCGATTCGGCGTAGATCCCTGGGTCACGTCGTCCATAAACAGCCCTTTTCAATCTATCCCAGGCCGGTTAGATAGGGCTCATGTCTTGAGAGCATGCTGGCCACCCTAGTCGACCGATGTCGTTATCCTGAAGGAAGTCGTTCACAAGATGTGCACGAGGGGGGCGCAAATTGTCGTCCATGAAGACGAATGCCTCACCAAGATTCTGCCGATATGGTTGCACTATCGATCGGAGAATGGCATTCATATATCGTACAGCCGTTACGGCGCCTTCATGACCACCAGCGGCGTACGTCTTCCCCACATAATGCCAAATCAAAACAGCAGGGAACCTCCACCTCGCTGCACCTGCTGGACAGTGTGTCTAAGGCGTTCAGCCTAACCGGGTAGCGTTCATACACGTCTCCGACGATGGTCTGGTTAAAGGCATATGCAACATAAAGACAATCCTGAGCGGTCCATTCAGCATGTTGTTAGTCCCATCTGTACCGCGTTGCATGCTGTCGTGGTTGCAAAGATGGACGTCGCCATGGACGACGGGAGTGAAGTTGCGCACCCATCATGCAGCCTATTTCGCACAGTTTAAGTCGTAACACAACGTCCTGTGGCTGCATGAAAAGCATTATTCAACACGTTGACGTTGCTGTCAAGGTTCCTCCGAGTCATAATCCGTAGGTAGCGGTCATCCACTGCAGTAGTAGCACTCGGGCCACCTGAGTAAGGCATGTCATCGACAGTTTCTGTCTCTCTGTATCTCCTCCATGTCAGAACAACATCGCTTCGGTTCACTCCGAGACGCCTGGACACTTTCTTTGTTGAGAGCGCTTCCTGGCACAAAGTAACAATGCGGACGCGATCGGACCGCGGTATTGGCCGTCTAGGCATGGTTGAACTACACACAACACGAACCGAGTACCTCCTTCCTGGTGGAATGCCTGTAACTGGTCGGCTGTCGGACCCCCTCCGTAAATAGGTGCTGCTCATGCATGGTTGTTTACATTTTTGGGCGGGTTTAGTGACATATCTGAACAGTCAAAGGGACTGCGTCTGTGATAAAATATTCACAGTCAACGTCTATCTTCAGGAGTTCTGGGAACCGGGGTGATGCAAAACATTCTTTGATCTGTGTATATAAAAAAAAATCACAGTAAAAATTTCTGATGAATCCAAGCCAAATAATAATTGTTCCCCTGAATCCATGTCTCGGCAGTCTCTAATTTAATACAGTGTACAACGTCTTCAGATCCTGTAGATCCATTATAAAACCTGCATGCAGGCGTAAAGTACTTCTACGCCGCTCCTGAACCTCTTCAATGTGTAGAACAGTGTATCTACGGCTATTTGTCCGGTTTTTTTCAGAAAACTTAAATGTTTTGTAGAAGGCTCACAGAATCACGTTCGAATTATTTCTGTATTGGCCTATTCTCGAATAGCACTTGGGATAACTGAACACCTTTCCTTCGAGATATGATATTATTATTTTATCACAATTGTCATTTCTTTAATATGAAGGTGGACGTTCAGAGGAGAAAGTTTGTGATGGAAATTTCGTGAAAAGAACTCGCTGCAACTTTGTTTTAATGACTACCACCCCAACCAGATTAATACATGCGTAACACTATCTCCCCTATTTCACGACAGTACAAAATGAGCTGCGTTTTATTAGACTTTTCGATGGGCTTCGTCAGTCCTGTCAGGTAAGGATAATGATCTTATACGACGTAGTACTCCAGAAGAGGACGTACAAGCTTAGCGTAGGCGTTCTTCTTGGTAGATTTTAATATTTTCTGCTAATAAAACATTGTCGTTGGCTCATCTACTTTGCAACATTTTCTACTTGATTATTCGAATTAAGTTGTTTATATTTGTAATCCCTATACATTTAGTTGTATTAACTACTTCAAGTTTGCGTGCATTATTGTGTAATTTAAAATTAATAAAATATCTTAAATACTTACACAGCTGATCTCACACTTTTTATTGGTCAGAACTAATAGCTACTTTTCGCACAATGCAGAAATCTTATCTACATAATTGTATAATCCGCTTTGAACTTCTGATGACAATGATAGATGGTGAACGAGTACATCATCAGGGAATAAGCTAACAGGGTTCATAACTCTTTCTTTTAAATCGTCCACGCAGATTAAGAACGTTTGTTTAGGGGCGCCAGATATTTATTCAGTTCAAATAGATGACTTAACGTCGAAAACAACGAATGTGACTCTTCTGGCGTGAAATCATGAGTCCAGTCCCACAGAAGAGACTATACTGCATATTCACACAGTTTGTTTGAAACTCCTTCGCAAAAGCGGTGGGAAAAACTTTATGGAAATAAAGAAATGTGGAAAACATCTGTCGTTAGCACCCAGTACATCGTACGTATCAAGAACCAGTTGTGTCTCAGAAGAACTATATTTTCAGAGTGGGTCCTGCAGCTCGTTGTATAAGACTGCATACTTAAAAGATACATACAGTGTGATCTTGAAGACTGCCCTCATTCGAGAGACCTAAGTTACTTCGCCATAGCGTGGGTACATACGTCCAAATTTCTCATGTTGGCAGCTTCTCTTGACTCGCATGCTGGAGTATTAACAGTACCTTCGTTGGTGAAAGAATTTCGGAAAACCGCGTCTAGTAACTCCTCTTTAGTGACTTTGCCGTCGGTAATGTGTGTGTGTGTGTGTGTGTGTGTGTGTGTGTGTGTGTGTGTGTGTGTGTAGCGGTGAGAAAATATGTCACAGGATATAGATTCTGTTTTTATCGCTAGTGGAACCATTTTTGTAGAGAGATACTTACATATATTTTTTCTTTCTATTTAAGATTTAAAGTCTACAGAATTCAGAGATTCTGTGACTCTGTGCGTTTGCTTCGGAGCGCGCGCGCGTGTGTGTGTGAGAGATCGTGCGTGGAATTTCGGAAAACCGCGTCTAGTAACTCCTCTTTAGTGACTTTGCCGTCGGTAATGTGTGTGTGTGTGTGTGTGTGTGTGTGTGTGTGTGTGTGTGTGTAGCGGTGAGAAAATATGTCACAGGATATAGATTCTGTTTTTATCGCTAGTGGAACCATTTTTGTAGAGAGATACTTACATATATTTTTTCTTTCTATTTAAGATTTAAAGTCTACAGAATTCAGAGATTCTGTGACTCTGTGCGTTTGCTTCGGAGCGCGCGCGCGTGTGTGTGTGTGAGATCGTGCGTGGAATTTCGGAAAACCGCGTCTAGTAACTCCTCTTTAGTGACTTTGCCGTCGGTAATGTGTGTGTGTGTGTGTGTGTGTGTGTGTGTGTGTGTGTGTGTGTGTAGCGGTGAGAAAATATGTCACAGGATATAGATTCTGTTTTTATCGCTAGTGGAACCATTTTTGTAGAGAGATACTTACATATATTTTTTCTTTCTATTTAAGATTTAAAGTCTACAGAATTCAGAGATTCTGTGACTCTGTGCGTTTGCTTCGGAGCGCGCGCGCGTGTGTGTGTGTGAGATCGTGCTTGGCGTGTGCGTGTGTGTGTGTACATGATACTCGAGGCCGCCCACGCTTTCCACACTGTCTCTTATGCATCTAAATGAAAATGTCTCTCTCCACTCACTCAGGACGATAAAGGATAGTTAATTGCGTTGCTGAAAAAGGATTAAAACAATTTAACCGCAATATCATGCCTCATTTCACTAAACTTTGTTCAGCGTGCTGATATACTGCGTAACGCAGCCAAATTGCCCTGGTTCTGGGCCATGTTCGCCGCACTTGTTGCAGTCTGACGAATGAGATCGATATTGCTGCCGCTGTACCCCACTAACAGAGCCGTCTGGCGCGCTTAATAACTCCCACAACGTGTTTTCGACATCAGATTTACCTGCTCAGTATAGTCTGAACTGACAATCTGTCAGAGCGAAGCCACATTTTCCTCACTGTTTTTTAGAGTTGCATTTTATCCTCTGACAGAGGTTAGCCATTGTTCGCACAGTTGATAGGCATCTAAATGTGCAGATATTTGTGTTGGTAGTAGGTAAATGTATATCATATACGTAATATAACGGTGTAACATAATTGTGGCGTCTATCGAAATCATGTCATTTGTATGCTAATGTTATATTTTGTCTCTGCTGCTCACACACCTACTCATTAATGGGTAAAATGGATAGTACCTATTTTGCTTCAACAACACTGTTCATTTATAGCCAATGAAAAGGACCACAAAGACACGGAATTTTAAGAGGCAAAGTTTCCCGAAACGATGTTGTCTTATAAAAAGTGCTCCGTCTTCTTCACGCGTCAAGTTAAGGGTAAGAACACGAACCCTGGAATATTACTTCCATCACCTTAACCAGGGCAAACGACGGCCTTTTATAACCAACAATATGTCAGTGAGTCATCGACCACATAATTGTGATGTGAGGCCGAAGGAGATCACCTCCACGCATAATGCTGAGGTGTTTTACTGATGCAACAGGTCCCGTCAGAACGTAAAACAACTAATATCTCCAAGTTAAATCTAAACTTCCGAAGTAGTCTTTCTCCCGACGTGACTGAAGCGTTAGCTATTTGAAGCAAGTCTGATCTTTCAACACTATATAGGTTGAATTCTGTTACGCATTTCTAGTGAAAAGTACATACGCACCATATACATCATCACCAACTTCAATAAATTTCGGTGGGCAATAAATCAGCTGAAGCAAAGAAATATGGAATACACTGCTTGTTTATAATGTAAAATTTTCGAAGAATCTTTGTTGACATGGTTCTTCATTTTAACAGATAATGTCAACCGCACACAAAACAACAAATTAAACAATTCATACAGAAATATCGTCATTAAGTTCGAAAAATATACTAAGTTAAAAGAACTTGTTTCATATTAAGGCTGCTCCTTTTCCAGGATGAGAAATTTACCTCATCTCCGACAATTTTCATTATTCCTAGAAAAAACTGACCAAAATATTTGATACCGTTTTACACAAATGTCTTTAAATGACTTAGCATTGTTTTGGATAACCCAACCGGTTGGCACTATGCTCAACCCAAACACATGTAATGATTCCCACACTGAGATAAGATGTATCACTAAGAGTAAGGTAGCGACTACAGCAGGAATGCAACTTTCTTGGTTGTGATACAGCGCATATGAAAAAGACGAAGCTGTTTTTCTACGTAAACGGTAGACAAACTGTTGAGGTTAAAATTGCCATATTATGGTTTCATATATTGGATTACAGTTAAGGAAATGATAATACAGTGCTTCACAACTTGACATTAAAATACTTTTGTTCTAGATACATTAGTATATTACAATTGCTAACGGTCTATTAATTTTTTTATGGAAAGTCTTGTATATCCTGGGAACGAATTTGAAAAACTGCTACATGATTTAAATGATAAAAAACTGCAAAACTTATAATTTTTCACGCATAATATGGTGCGTTTCAGCAATGTATTCGCATTTTCAAGTGCTAGCATTTACATTGGTATTGGATGTGATGCCTACAAGTTTGTTATGCTCCACTTCTCTTATCCTGTAGTTGTCTTTTTATGGCTTTAAGAAGGTAACCATAAAGAGATGACTGCAGGACAAGACAAACAAAGCAAAAAACGAATGCAGACATGACCTACAGTGTTAACGTAAATAGTATTACTTCAGAATGGGAATAATTTCCTCAAACATTTGTGCTACACATGAAAAAGCATAACTGGTTCAAAATTTTTAACCTGGCTGAGAATGAGCAAATGTATAAATCTGAAGAGGTTGAAAAAAAAAAAAAAAATCAGCCAACCAGTTGCAAACCGAACGATTTGATAGTGTGATAGTAAGGAAGGGGAAAATTATGTGATTACATTACTATTGAACAATTCATGTACTGAATCCTTCTTTTGGCTTTTCCGTCCGAAGAAAATAAAAGTATTTAGGTTACATAGAGAAGTATCTCACAAACATAATTGTACCTCCACAGGTATAATTAACAAATTTTACCGCAATGTCACGAAAGTAACAGTAACAATTTTGAACTTTATTGTTGCCGAAAATCATTAGTCTAACAGTTCCATTTGAGTTCTCAAAAAATACGACAATATTGTGACTATTTATAAGTGATTATTCTGCCATAAATGAACGGAAGAAAATCATTCACATACAGTGGTTCATGATGTGCCCCGCGAGGTTAAGGTAAGTTACAGGAGAAAACATTAATAATTCATCATCTATGTAGAAGGTTGCTTGAGAGAGCGGAGACTGTCGGGGATGGAGGGTAATATTTATGGACTGGCACAGAGCGAGTATATGGAGTGCTACACTTGGAAATAGAAAGAATTTTATGACCTCATAGGCCCGTTTTACAAATACTGTTGCGGAAGGAAGAATATATACCGGGTGGTCCATTGATAGAGTCCGGGCCCAATATCTCTCGAAATAAGCATCAAACGAAGAACAAAACTTGTCTAGCTTGAAGGGGGAAACTAGATAGTGCTATAGGTCAAACGGATATCAACTGCGTTTCTCTTAAATAGGAATCCCCATTTTATTACATATTCGTCTAATACGAAAGGAAATATGACTGTTTTAGTTGCACCACTTTTTTCGCTTTGTGACAGATGGCGCTGTAATAGTCTCAAACATATGGCTCACAATTTTAGACGAACTGTTGGTAACAGGTAGGTTTTCTTAAATTAAACTACAGAACGTAGATACGTTTGAACATTTTATTTCGGTTGTTCCAATATGATACTTGTACTTTTGTGAACTTACCATTTCTGAGAACGCATACTGTTACAGCGTGATTACCTGTAAATATCACATTAAGACAATAAATGCTCAAAAAGATGTCCGTCAACCTCAATGCATTTGGCAATGCGTGTAACGACATTCTTCTCAACAGTGAGTAGTTCGCCTTCCGCAATGTTCGCACATGCATTGACGATGCGCTGACGCATGTTGTCAGGCGTTGTCGGTGGGTCACAATAGCAAATATCCTTCAACTTTCCCCCCAGAAAGAAATCCGGGGACGTGAACGTGCTTCGACGACCAATCCATCTGTCATGAAATATGATATTCAATACCGCTTCAACCGCACGCGAGCCATCTGCCGGACATCCATCATGTTGGAAGTACATCGCCATTCTGTCATGCAGTGAAACATCTTGTAGTAACATCGGTAGAACATTACGTAGGAAATCAGCATACATTGCACCATTCAGATTGCTATCGATAAAATGGGGGCCAATTATCCTTCCTCCCATATTTCCGCACAATACATTAACCCTCCAACGTCGCTGATGTTCCACTTGTCGCAGCCATCGTGGCTTTTCCGTTGCTTAATAGTGCATGTTATGCCGATTTACGTTACCGCTGTTGGTGAATGACGCTTCGTCGCTAAATAGAACGCGTGCAAAAATCTGTCATCGTCCCGTAATCTCTCTTGTGCCCAGTGGCAGAACTGTAGACGACGATCAAACACGTTGCCATGCAATTCTTGTTGCATAGAAATATGGTACGGGTGCAATCGATGTTGATGTAGCATTCTCAACACCCATGTTTTTGAGATTCCCGATTCCCTCGCAATTTGTCTGCTACTGATGTGCGGATTAGCCGCGATAGCACCTAAAACACCTACTTGGGCATCATCATTTGTTGCAGGTCCTGGTTCACGTTTCACATGTGTATGAACACTTCCTGTTTCCTTAAATAACGTAACTATCCGGCGAACGGTCCGGACACTTGGATGATGTCGTCCAGGATACCGAGCAGCATACATAGCACACGCCCGTTGGGTGTTTTGATCACAATAGCCATACATCAACACGATATCGACCTTTTCTGCATGTGGTAAACGGTCCATTTTAACACGGGTAATGTATCACGAAGCAAATACCGTCAGCACTGGCGGAATGTTGCGTGATACCATGTACTTATACGTTTGTGACTGTTACAGTGCCATCTATCACAAAGCGAAAAAAGTGATCCAACTGAAACATTCATAGTTCTTTACGTACTACACGAATATATAATAAAAATGGGGCTTCGTGTTAAAAAAAAAAAACAGTTGATATCCGTTTGGCCTAAGGCAGCGCCATCTAGCGGGCCAACCATAGTGCCATCCGGTATCCCCCTTCAAGTTAGACGAATTTCGTTCTTTGTAGTTTTTTCGTTTGATGCTTATTTCGTGAGATATTTGGCCCGATCACTATCCATGGACACCTTGTATACAATCAGACATTATGAAGACTGAGCAGCACTCATTTCTTGTGGTTCACAGCCAATAACTGATCGCCCATTACGTCGATTTTATACGAATGAAACTGTGTCTTCATGCATTAAATATAAACCCCGACTGTCCTGCCTCAAGTTGTCCTACATATGTCTGATTTCCAGAAACTGTTATATTACAGAAATCAGTCACTCATTTAACATCGCCAATAATTTTAAAGACGAATTTTGCGTTATTCGAAACGAACAACCATCGTACTGAAGAGAGAAACTCGGAAACAGACACAATTGGACCAGAGATCGCTTCATAGGCCGTTAAATTAGATAATCTTCCTTGGGTGCATCTTTGGTCTCTAAAAATATAAAGAAAGCAGTAATAAGAGACATTTACAATAAATGGGTAGTTTTAAGGCTTCCGTCGTTGTCTGCTGGTACAAATTACTTACTCAGGACGACCCTCCTAGTTACTAGACCTTTTTATACGGTGTAACCAACTACTTATTCAGAAGCACCATCATCGGCTAAATCGCATTAACATTTCTTATATATATTGGGTCGTTTCAATGAGTGTGTAAAGTTGACATCGGAGTATGTAAATGAAATCCCACAAATTAATGAGAAAATTAGTAGACTGTGTTCTGAAGTAACCAGGAGCGCCAGAGTGAAGAAGAAGAAGAACACAAGACCAGAGACGGTGGTGCAGCAGCTCCTAGCCAACGCTGCAAGGCCGATGGAACAAGCACCGCCTACCACAGATGCTATACCACCTTTTCCGCAGTATCATGACCAAGAAGATATATGGCTCGAGTGGTTGTCACAGTTCGAGGCACATTTCCTAGTTCACAATGTACCAGGTACTGTGAAATTTCTCTATCTATTATTAACAGTAGGAAGTGTAGTGTTCAGATCAATTCTAAAACTCTTTCCTAACGCCACTCCGAGTTAACTTGCATATGCCTTCAAGCAGACAGTCGTCGAAGAGGTTATGGAGGCAACCCGGTCAGGCTGAACGTCTTATACGCACTGTCCAGCGAGTGCAGTGAGGTGGAGGTTCCCTGCTGTTTAGGGGTGGCATTATGTGGGGCCGACGTACACTACTGGTGGTCATGGAAGGCGCCGTAACGGCCGTACGATACGTATATGCCATCCTCCGTTCGATAGAGCAATCATATCGACAGCATATTGGCGAGGCATTCGTCTTCATGGACGACAATTCGCGCCCCCATCATGCACATCTTGTGAATGACTTCCTTCGAGATAACGACATCGCTCAACTGGAGGGGCCTTAATTAGTTTTCCAGGCCTGAACCCTGTCGAACATGCCTGGGATACATTGGAAAGGGCTGTTTATGGACGACGTGACCAACCAACTACTTAGAAGGATCTACGCCGAATCACCGTTGAGGAGTGGGACATTCTGCACCAACAATGCCTTGATGAACTTGTGGATAGTAAGCCACGACGAATACAGGCATACATCAATGCAACAGCACGTGCTACTGGGTATCAGATGTACTGGTGTGTACAGCAATCAGGACAACCACCTCTGAAGGTCTCGCAGTTTGGTGGTACAACATGCAGTGTGTAGTTTTCATTAGGCGGAAACGATGTTTGTGTTGATCTCTATTCCAGTTTTCTTTGCTGGTTTCAGAACAATCGGAATCGAGGTGATACAAAACTTCTGTTGATGTTTGTATTATTGAGGCTTTAATTTCTTGCTGTTTTACTGTTATGTAAATTTGGGAGCGTGTTAAATTTTATATATATATATATATATAAATTTGTAACTTAGTTAGGAGCAGAGTTAAAAAAATCTTGCTCCCAGATATCCAAGTGTTTCGGAGACGAGAATGAGAGGAAAATTATGTATTATCGTTATTTTACAGATGAGTAGCTTTGGGACAGGTTAACGTTAATACAACGTCTTTCAAATTTGCTTGGTTTCGCCAGAGGGGGGTGCCAAGGAACAAGCGTCCGCTTAGATAGAAAGCAGAAACAATTAGAAACACAGTAATCTGAGTGACACTGTCATCAGTTAACTTGGGAGAACAAACCCGAGGAAGTCCGTAATCAGAGCCGACTTGTCGTCATTGATCACTATACAGAGGAACTACTATTAAAAGGGCTGAGACTTCGGATGATTTCTTTAGCAGATTGGGCCGGTCTCGTTGCAGCCTGTTTTTATGGCGTCGGGTGGTTTACTGCCAAGCTCTGGATGCGCTCTACCTTGTCTGATATCGATACTGGACTACACACCGAGATATCGAGGACCATTAGCTGGTACCTTGGTTGGACGATGGAAGCCAGGAGAGCAGTTGGGAGGTAGTTGGGAGTTAGGATCAGAATGGTAATGACAGCCTAACAGATCTGCAAAAGAACACAGTTTTCGCAGGAAAGGCTGTTTATAGTGGTCACTGTGTACACTGACAGTCTGCTGTTTTCTTGCTGAGAAAGAGTTTTTTAACAGAACCAAGCGGGTCACTCAGCCTCACTTTTGTCTGTGTCCTGCAGCAGAAAACACGTAGCATCCACGTAGTCAGTGTCCATCATACAGGGCCTCATGGTGGAGCCGTGCTGCTAAAGTTTAAGGCCTCTTCCACTTGTAGGGGTGGTGGCAGCCTTTGAAAATCGAGTGTGTCGTTTACTATTCTCGAACATTAAGTGATCCCCGTGATTTATGCGAGTGAAAGGCGTCCGTCTGCCGTCGACTGTATAACACGACGAGATGCTGCTGCCCACAGGCTATGTGACACGACATCATGGCACACTGTTGTTCCACATTGCTAGCATCTCTCTCTGACGCTCGTCTTAACCGTATGGTAGCTTCATTGATATCATTTTGCAACTGCACATTCGGTGATGACTGATAAAACGCGAAAATGATAAATAACAGTGCACGCATTCCTCATGATTTCAGAGCTTAATATTCTCTTTCTTGTTTGTTTGTAAATGATAAATGCACAATACATTTCTGTTAAAGAGTAAAGGTGTGTCTTCTTCCGTTATTACAGTTGTGATCAGCGCTTCCTGTTCAACTACTTCCCCGTAACAAGTTTTGATTAATCGATGTCCACAATGACTGCTTGACTCACTCCTGTATGTAGGACCGAGTCAGGTGCTTCCAGATTCACACTATACTGGGTGACCATCTTTGTGTGTCACCCACTAGCGGATTGGGTTCAAATGGTTCAAATGGCTCTGAGCACTATTGGACTTAACTGCTGAGGTCATTAGTCCCCTATAACTTAGAGCTACTTAAATCTAACTAACCTAAGTACATCACACACATCCATACCCGAGGCAGGATTCGAACCTGCGACCGTAGCAGTCGCGCAGTTCCAGACCGTAGCGCCTAGAACCGCTCGGCCACTCCGGCCGGCAGCGGATTGGGGGCAGATGGCGTTAATCCCAAGGGTGAACGTGTTCTGTCTATTGGCTTACGTCGCCGAATAAACGGTTAGCACAGCAATAATAGGGCACTAGCAGTAATAGATTCACAAATGACACCACTACAACCTGCGTTAAAATGTACCAAAACACCTTCGATGACAAATTGTTGGAAAAGAGAATATAGCGTAAAAAATCTTGGAATAACTATACAGAGCGCTATTACGTTTAAAGATCACATAAAATAAATAGAACTAAAAGCAGACGCCAGACTAAGAGACATACGAGAAAACTTAAGGAAATTAACTTGTCCACGAAAGTACTGGCTTACAAGGCAGTTTTTCGACCGATTCTTGAGTATTATTCATCAAACAGCGACCCTTAACAGGCATTGCTGTTAGGAGCGATAGAGAAGGTGCGACGAAGAGTGGTTAGTTTCGTCACGGGATCGTTTTGTAAACTTGAGAACGGTAGAGGGGTGCTCAACAAACTGCAGTGGTAAACATTACGAGAGAGGCATAGTGCACAACGAAGAGGTCTACCACTGAATTTTGAGAATGCACTTTTCGGGAAGAGTCATATTACTTCTTCACACACACATTTCGCGAAGTGACCATGATAAAAAATTCGAGAAATTAGAGTTAACGAAGAGGCTTACCGACCATTGTTCTTCCCATGAGGCATTCGCGAATGTACCACGGAAGGAGTAACCACTTAATGGTACCAGAAGTACCCTCCACCACACATAGTCAGATGGCTTCTGGAAGTAGGAGAGATAATCTCGCTGAGAAGCTATTGTACTTCAAATCCTTAGTCAATGAAATGTTTCAAGTATTAGCCAAGGACATCTGACAAGGGTGAAGGTCGGCAGTCTTCACCAATGATGTCTCAGTGGGTTGTTACTTTTAGACTCGAGAGAGGCAGCAAAGTGTGGGCGGCCAGAGCACGGCTTTTGGCGGCGCCTGTGCCCCGCCGCGCCTCGCCAACACGCCGCTTTCATTAGTGTCGGCGCGGCAAGCACTGTCGAGGCGGCCACGAGAGCGCAGCGCGCCCCACTTGTTGCTCGCTCAGTGGAGGGCAGCGCCGGCTCCACAGCACGCCAGGCTCACAGCAACGTGGCTGTGTATCTGACTCCTTGATGCTATCACACGTACCTCTCACGGCCGTATCTGACAGCTTGCGTCGCCGAGCACACTTGGCGAAGTGAGTTACAAAGTATCATTTCAAATACACAAATACATTACTGTCAATTAAAATTGCTACACCACGGAGATGACGTGCTACAGATGCGACATTTTACCGACAGGAAGAAGATACTGTGATATGCAAATGATCAGCATTTCACAGCATTCACACAATGTTGGCGCTGGTGGCGACACCTACAACGTGCTGACATGGGGAGTGTTTCCAACCGATTTCTCATACACAAATATCAGTTGACCGGCGTTCCCTGGTGAAACTTCGTTGTGATGCCTCGTGTAAGGAGGAGCAATGCGTAGCATCACGTTTCCGACTTTGATAAAGGTCGAATTGTAGCCTATTCCAATTGCTGTATGTCGTATGGCGACATTGCTGGTCGCGTTGGTCGAGATCCAATGACTGTTAGCAGAATATGGAATCGGTGGGTTCACGAGGGTAGTACGCAACGCCGTGCTGGATCCCAACGGCCTCGTATCACTAGCATCAAGATGACAGGCATCTTATCCGCATGGCTGTAACAGATCGTGCAGCCACCTCTCGATCCCTGAGTCAACAGATGGGGACGTTTGCAAGACATCAACCATCTGCACGAACGGTTCCACGTCGTTTGCAGCAGAATGGACTATCAGCTAGGAACCATGGCAGCGGTTACCCTTGACGCTGCATAACAGGCAGGAATGCCTACGATGGTGTACTCAACGACGAACCTGGGTGCACGAATGGCAAAACGTCATTTTTTCGGATGAATCCAGGTTCTATTTACAGCATTAAGATGGTCGCATCCGTGTTTGGCGACATTGCGGTGAACGCACATTGGAAGCGTGTATTCGTCATTGCCATACTGGCGTATCACCCGGCGTGATGGTGTGGGGTGCCAATGGTTACACGTCTCGGTCACCTCTTGTTCGCATTGACGGCATTTTGAACAGTGGACGTTACATTTCGGAAGTGTTACGACCCGTGGCTCCACTCTTCATTAGACCCCTGCGAAACCCTACATTTCAGCAGGATAATGCACGACCGCGTGTTGCAGGTCCTGTATGGACCTTTCTGGATATGGAAAATGTTCGACTGCTGTCCTGGCCAGCACATTGTCCAGATCTCTCACCAACTGAAAACGTCTGGTCAATGGTGGCCGAGTAACTGGCTCGTCACAATACTTCAGTCACTACTCTTGATGAACGGTGATATCGTGTTGAAGCTGCATGGGCAGCTGTACGTTTAGACGCCATCCAAGATCCAAGCTCTGGTTGACTAAATGCCCAGGCGTATCAAGGCCGTCATTACGGCCAGAGGTGGTTGTTCAGGGTACTGATTTCTCAGGATCGATGCACCCAAATTGTGTGAAAATGTAATCACATGTCAGTTGTAGTATAATACATTCGTCCAATGAATACCCGTTTATCATCTGCATTTCTTCTTGGTGTAGCAATTTTAATGGCCAGTAGTTTATCTCCCGTACTTCTCCTTCCTTTGTATAAGGCAGGCCAGTTATACCCTAAGGTCAGTAAAAACGGAACAAAGACCCCAGTCGTCTTCTGAAGCCGGTAGCGACACAATGTATAGTATAATCATACTCACCTCTTGTACAAATATTGTACGACAATTCCATCATCGCAATACCCTTCAGAAAACGGCGACCCATATGTGATACAAGGCTCAATGAAGGCCACCCTAATCAGTGGTCACCAGTAGTAAAATACCTATGCATCCCTAAGGATATAAAAGACTACTATACAACCACCAAATAACAGATAAGAAAATGTCGGGCCTGAGGATGTTGTGATCTCTCATTCTTTTCTTTAACACTAAGGATCTGAGCGTGGAAACCACACTTTAACTCAACACGGCTATGCTGAAATCAACACTATTATCTTGTGGGACAAGATGCGAAACTAATTTTAACACCAACAAAGTCTTACAATACTTTGTGAATAAATCGTAGGTCATTTATTAAATCTGCTTTATTTATTATGACATTTCATCTGTCATTTTTATCCAGACACAGTACCTCCTTTAGTAGGTTCTAAGCTTTTTGACATCTACTCATGGCAGTATCCTATATACCGTGATAAGCAATGAAAGCTCAACAAACAATCCAAACGGTCTTAATTTCTTTTACTAGCAAGTCATTAAGAACATGTGTTTTCGATGACACACACACACACACACACACCACACACACACACACACACATATATATATATATATATATATATATATATATATATATATATATATATATATATATATATATCATTACGGTACGTTCCGAGGAAGCGAGCTTAGAAAGTCATCGAAACAAGTCTTTCTTACTATTTACGTGTTTCTGAAGTCCATAGGACACATTGTTGATCACCTGATTAAAAGGGCACAGTCCTCATTTTGGAGTGATGTGTATGACTTTGGCGACGGTAATTTTACCCATCACCCGCCACTCCTGCCCGCTGACGCGTCATGGAAGTGAAGTGTTAACTATCTGCTACTCAGTTGTATGGAATGGTCAAAATGGTATAAAAGAGTTTTCGTGTTTAGACTTGCCGGTGAATAAACTGTCACTGATGCTGTGCAGTGTGTTGTTGCATCGACGTCGACCGTCCAACGTGCCTACAGGCTACGGTGTATCACTGCGGGCATGAAACACAGCAACAAAACAACAGTCCATAAACGTAAGCAACATTTTCTGTAGGAGAACAGTGACTTGGCTGTATAATCTGATTAAAATAAGTCTTGACAGATAGGATTTTTTAAAATTATAAATGGTTTAGGCTTTAAGTTAAAGTCATCTCCAGAATGTAAGTACCCTGTGGTTGGTACTGGCGGTTCTCGGCTGTTCTGGTAGCAGCACGATCAGAACTGTTACGCGGAGCTCACATTCTGAAGATGGATTTAAGTTAAAGTCGAAACCGGCCACAATAAATAAAAATCATTCAGATCTAGACTGTTATTTTAATCACAGAACAGCGGCAGTTGCAGATTCTACCTGACAGAAACTATTAATAAAAATCCACTTCAGTTACTAGCAATGTCTTATTTAATACACCACCGGTTTCAAAGCCTAAAACTTCATTATCAGGTGCCACCAAATAATTATGGAACCAAAAATGTCTGGTAGTCGGGTCCCTCAGTTTGAGGGGTCACACCCGCACTAGGGAAACGCATGGGAACAACCAGAAGGCCAGCTGAGTGTGGACAGGACAGTACCGACGAGGAGGAAGCAGTACGGTCTAATTTTTTATCTAGAGTTCCTGTCACGGGTTGACAGCTCATGCCTGTGACGTTGACACACTGTAAATGCTGCTAAGTACCCGTTTACAGCTTGGGGCCCGTCTCTAATAACCTCGTAATCGAGAGGACGTTTAAGCCTATTCTTCTTCCCCTCCCTCCTACGTTTTTTTACAAAGTTCATGATAACGAAGGCTAACATCACAATGGAACGCTACATTACTCCTTAGAAGCTTTTTGAGAACTTAGTCCTGTATCACAGAACTATAGACACCAGGATACAAGACCGACATTACAAATTTTCGGTTTTAATTATACGTCATAATATTTCGCCGAATGACGGAGAGAAAAAGTGAGAAGAGTAAAACGTGACGCACACCTGCACGTGCAGTGTTTATATCTATTAAACAACATAGAATTCATGTAAGTCAGAGTGGACAACAGGAATACGTAATTCTATAACTAATCTCATTCCTCCGGGAGTAATAAGATAACAAATAAATCAAAAAAATTATGAACATATAATAACAGAAAGAGTTTGTATGAATGGGCCAGAAGCTAGGGAACCAAGAAAAAGGAGAAAAACTTCCTGGCAGATTAAAACTGTGTGCGAAACCGAGACTCGAACTCGGGACCTTTTTCCTTCGCGGGCAAGTGCTCTACCATCTGAGCTACTAAATCACGACTCGCGCCCCATCCTCACAGCTTTAATTCCGCCAGTACCTCGTCTCCTACCTTCCAAACTTTACAGAAGCTCTCCTGCGAAGCTTGCAGTACTAGCACTCCTGAAAGAAAAGATATTGCGGAGACATGGCTTAGCCACAGCCTCGGGGATGTTTCCGGAATGAGATTTTCACTCTGAAACGGAGTGTGCGCTGATATGAAACTTCCTCGCAGATTAAAACTGTGTGCTAGACTGAGACTCGAACTCTCGAGTTCGCTGCAGAGTGAAAATGTCATTCAAGAGGAGAAAAGTTCAGCTGCAATGTATGGTCAGAGAAGAAATGGAGTTAGAGTGCAGTGGAAGAACAGGAATCGATGTCAACCGTCTATAAGTTGGGTGACAGACGTCAAAGAAGTTATGATTTCCAGCAGTCTCCAAGAAAGTGACTGGGAAGACCACAAACGAAGACTCAACTGCAACTGCAGAAAGTTCTGGGCCTGTTTGTCCGTGACTTCTACGTTTCATACGTACTGCGTCACGTGTTTGAAAATTTTCTGGAAGGTGGAGCGTACAATGAGTGTTGAATGGGATACAACCTCCACGTCTACTGTCTCTCCATGAACCGCAGACCTTACCGATAAGGGGTAGCTTACGTGCCTCTCGAGACAGATAGCCGTATCTTAGGTGCAATCACAACAGAGGGGTCTCTGTGGAGAGGCCACACAAACCCGTGGGTCCCGAAGAGGGGCATCTACACTTTCAGTATTAGCAGGAACAACAATCTGAATGCATGACCGATCACGTCGCTTAACAGCTGGCACGGGGCCTTGCTTTGTGGGACTATGAACGAGTGAAAGCAGGGGAAAATTTCAGTCTTTGCTTCTTTCCCGAGGGCATATAGGTCTATGATTTGATGACAATACCATCCTCTTGAGTAAAATATTCCAGATGCGAAACTGTCTCACTTTCCGATTTCCGGGCTGGGACTATTCAGCTGGGACATCATCATTAGGAGATCCAAAAGTATCATTTTACCCTTATTGGCTAGTTAGGTCCGAGAATGTAAAGAGGGAAACTGATCGGCGAAAGTGAGATATAATGGGAATTAGAAAGTGCGGTGGCAGAAGGAATATAACTTATAGTCAGCTCAGGACAAGATTATGAACACAAAATCAAATAAGGATAATGCCAGAGAAGGCCTAATAATAAATAATAAAATAGAAAGGGAGCAAGGTACTATTAACAACATAGTGAACACATTATCATAGCGCTGAGTGACTCAAAAGGGGTTGAGAATTATCGAAGTGAACATTGAATCGTTAAGCAGTGGTGCATAAATTGGGACTAGTAGCAGCAAGATCTGGCTCCTTGCGTTCGGGAGTGTCGAGGGCTTACCATCCACCTGCAGACCTTAAGCCACAAACTATGAACGATATACCGGTGCCGAAAGGCTCTTTGCAGGCGAACTACGAAGAAAACAACGCAAATGTAATACCCACTTATTCAGTGGCATAGCATTTGCTGCGTTTTCGTTGCTTGTTGCGAAGCATTCTGAGGTGTTTTACATGAACTGGGCTCATCCTGAACTGAAGAAGAAATAGAGTATCTCAATTAAATAACACTTTTGTATATATATATTTATTTGTAATTGTACGTTCTGTTTCACTGATGGTTAAAGGATTCATGTTAAAAAAAAATTGACTCAAAGCCTGCGGCCACCACAGTGGGACAAGCTTGCAATCCAACTAGTTCCGCAGACGGTGAACAATTTCAAAGAACGTATGATGAGATAAAGGAAATTATTCACATTGTTAACGGCTACGATAAATTATCTGTGTTTTGTGACGGTAATTTAGTAGCAGTAACAAGAAAAGAAGGATAAATGAGACGAGATCATGGACTGGGCGAAAATAATGAAATAGGAAGCAACCTCGCAGGATTTTGCATAGAGCAGAAGTTAATCATCGTTAACACGTGGTTTAATCATCTCAGAAGAATGTTGTACATGTGGAGGGCACTTGGGTCACAAAAAGAGTTCAGATGATTATATAGATATAAGACAGAAGTTTCTAAACTAGTTTTTAAACTGCAGGGCAGTTCCAGAGGTAAATGTGGACTGTGACCATAATATAGTGGTTATTAACTATAGTTAAAAGTGATGAATTCACAAAAAGGTAGGAAATTAAGGGCTGGGACATTGATAAATTGAAGGAACCACAAATTGTTGAGATTTTCACAGGGAGTTACAAAACATTTGGCTGTAACAAGGGAAAGGAATACAATAGAATAAGAATTGGTAGTCTTGAGAGATGAAATAAAGAAGACAACAGATCAGTTAAAAAGATTAGGCCTGGTAAAACTTCATGGATGACACAGAGTACAATGTAATTAACTGAAACAGCAAAAAAAAATTAAAAAGGCAGTGGATAAAGCTTCTAGGAGAAGAAGAAGAAGAAGAAGAACTGAATGATGTAGGGGAAAGGGAACACACAAGTCAAAAAATATGGCTGACAAGAAGAACAAAATGGCTATGTAGGGACGTCTAGGACAAATGTACACTACTGCCCATTAAAATTACTGCACCACGGAGATGACGTGCTACAGACGCGAAACTTAACTGACAGGAAGAAGATGCTGTGACATGCAAATGATTAGCTTTTCAGAGCATTCACACAAGGTTGGCGCCGGTAGTGACACCTACAACGTGCTGAAATGAGGAAAGTTTCCGACCGATTTCTCGTACATAAACAGCAGTTGACCGGCGTTGCCTGATGGAACGTTGTTGTGATGCCTCGTGTAAGGAGGAGAAATGCGTACCATCTGGTTTCCGATTTTGATAAAGGTCGGATTGTAGCCTATCGCGATTGCGGTTTATCGTATCGCGACACTGCTGCTCGCGTTGGTCGAGATCCAATGACTGTTAGCGGAATATGGAATCGGTGGGTTCAGGAAGGTAATACGGAACGCCATGCTGGATCCCAACGGCCTCGTATCACTAGCAGTCGAGATGACAGGCATCTTATCCGCATGGATGTAATGGATCGTGCAGCCACGTCTCGATCCCTGAATCACCATGTGTAAGAACAGTTCGTCGACGTTTGCAGCAGCATGGACTATCAGCTCGGAGACCATGGCTGCCGTTACCCTTGACGCTGCATCACAGACAGGAGTGCCTGCGATGGTGTACTCAACGACGAACCTGGGTGCACAAATGACGAAAGGTCATTTTTGCGGATGAATCCAGGTTCTGTTTACAGCATCATGATGGTCGCATCCGCTTTTGGCGACACCGCGGTGAACGCACATTGGAAGCGTGTATTCGTCATATCCATACTGGCGTATCACTCCGCGTGATGGTATGGGGTGCCATTGTTACACGTATCTGTCACCTCTTGTTCGCATTGACGGCACTTTCAACAGTGGACGCTACATTTCAGATGTGTTACGACCCGTGTCTCTACCCTTCATTCGATCCCTGCGAAACCCTACATTTCAGCAGGATACTGCACGACCGCATGTTGCAAGTCCTATACGGGCCTTTGTGGATACAAAAAATTTTCGACTGCTGTCCTGGCCAGCACATTCTCTAGATCCCTGACCAACTGGAAACGTCTGGTCAATGGTGGCCGAGAAACTGGCTCGTCACAATACGCCAGTCACTACTGTTGATGAACAGTGGTATCGTGTTGAAGCTGCGTGTACCTGTACACGCCATCCAAGCTCTGTATGACCCATCGCCCAGGCGTATGAAGGCCGTTATTACGGCCAGAGGTGGTTGTTGTGGGTACTGATTTCTCAGGATCGATGCACCCAAATTGCGTGAAAATGTAATCACATGTCAGTTCTAGTATAATATATTTGTCCAATGAATACCTGTTTATCATCCGCATTTCTTCTTGGTGTAGCAATTTTAATGGCCATTAGTGTAGGTCTGTAGAATCACTCATAACTAAATGACTTGCCGTCTATAGAAAAAAGGAGACATTTGGCGGAAAGGTAAGCAGCAATATAAAAATCAGGATCTTTGATGGCATAGCAGTGCTGAGCAAGATATGGAATGTTAATAGGCGGAAGTAATTTACAGAATGTCTGTATAAGGGAGACAACTTTTGTAGAAAAAATTAAAGGAAGTGAGGAGGAAATAGAATATGAGATGGCAAATATGATACTGCAAGAAGAATTTGTTAAAGTACTGAAAGTCCAAGTGGAGACAAGGCAACTGGAGTATAATACTTTCCTCAGAATTACTGATAACCTTTGGAGCGCCAGCCAGGGTAAAATTACTCCAATAGCTGTGCAAGATGTATGAGACAGGAGAAATGATGTCTGAGTTCAGATAGAATTTGGAGATTCCAATTCAGAGAAGGCAGATGGCGACAGATATCAGTACAATCTAACCATAAATTTAGTACATCTGCATTTACATGCATACTCTGCATAAGTCGTTCTTACCGAATACTAACACGAGTTATTTACAGAGTAATGAAAAAATTGTTAGAAGCTAATCATGCTCAGGATGTTCTCGGATTCTGGAGAAGCGTGGTAAGAAGAGAGGCAATACTGCTCCTGCGATTTATCCTAGAAGATAGACTGAAGGAAGGCAAACCTACGTTCTACGTCTACATCTAAATAATTACTCTGCAATTCACAATTAAGTGTCTGGGAGATGGATCCTCGAAAAATCTTCAAGCTATTTCTCTGTTGTTCCATCCTTGAACAGCGCGCGGGGTAAATGGACTCATAAATCTTTCCGTGGGAGCTCTGATGTCTCTCATTTTATTATGATGATCGTACCTCCATCTTTAGGTGAGCGCCAACAAAATAATTTCATACTCTGAGGAGAATGTGGGTGATTGAAATTTCATGAAAAGATCCCTCCGCAACTTTTCTTTAATGATTGCCACCCCAGCTCGCGAATCATATCCATGGCACTCTCTCCTCAGCTTCGCGGAAATGCAGAACAAGCTGCCTTCTTTGAACTTCTTCAGTGTCTTCCGTAAATCCTACCTGAAGCAGATTCTACACCACACAGCAATACTCCAGAAGAGGGCGGACAGGAGTAGTGTAAGCAATGTCTTTAGTTGATCTGTTGCATTTTCTCAGTGTTCTACCAATGAATCTCAATCTTTGGTTTGCTTTTACCATTACATTTTCTACGTGGTCGGTGTCCAATTCCTAAGTCGTCCCTAAGTAATTAATGAAATTTACAGCCTTTGGGTTTGTGTGTTTTATTTTGTAACTGAAATTTATCGGGGTCCTTTTCGTGCTCACGTGGATGACTTCAGTCTATTAATTTTTCAGAGTCAATTGTCACTTTTCCATCCCTACTGCTAAATTCTTTAGCAGTTTGTTTTATTTTTTGATGACTTCATACGACGGTAAGTGACAGTATCGTCTGCAAACAATCTAGTATGGCTGCTCAGATTGCCTCTTAAATCGTATATGTACGTCAGGAACAGCAGAGGATCCTCTGCTATAATACTTCCTTGAGTAAGCCAAGTATTACTTCTGTTTACTCGATGAATTTCCGCCAGTTATTACAAACTGTAACCTTTCTGACAGAAAATCACGACTCCAGTAGCATAATTAAGGCGATACTCAATAGGCACGGAATTTTATAAGAAATCGCTTGAGAGTAACGGTGTGAAAAGCCATCTGGAGATCTAAAAACACTGAACCAATTTAACATCCTCTCTCGATACACTCATTATTTCGTGAGAATAAAGAGCTGGTTGAGTTTCACAAGAGTGATATTTTCTGAATCCCTGTTGGCTGCTTGTCAATAAATCGTTCTTCTCGAGGTAATCCATAACGTTAGAACACAGTATATGTTCCGAAATCCTACTACAAAGCGACGTTAGCGATATGGGTCTGCAAGTCAGCGGATTACTCCTATTTCCTTTCTTTGGTATTGGTGTGACTTGCGTAAGTTCCCAGTCATTAGGTAAGTATTTTTCTACGAGCGAGTGGTTGTATATGATTGATAAGTACGGGGCTAGTGTATCAGCATATTCTGAAAGGAAAGTGATTAGTATATAATCTCCACCCGAGGTGTTGCCTTTATTAAGTGATTTAAGCCGCTTCGCTACACCGAGGATACCTACTTCTAAGTTACTCATGTTGGCAATAATTCTTCATTCGAGTTCTGGAATATTGAGTTCGTCTTTTTTATCCAAGCAACTTCGGAAAACTGTTTAGTTACTGTGATTTAGTGGCTGTTTCATCCGTAACATCACTATTGTTAACGCGCAGTTAGCGCATTGATTGTGTCTTTCTGACGATGTGCTTTACATGCGACCAGAATCTCTTTGCGTTTTCGCCTTATTTCGAGACAGACTTTCGTTCTAGAAAGTATTAAGAGCTTCTCGCATTGAAGTTCGCACTAAGTTTGAAGCTACTGTAAAACTTTGCCAGTCTTGGGGGTTTCTCCTTTATCAAATTTGGCAATCTTGTTCGTTGTTTCTATGACAGTGATCTGACCTGTTTGTATACCATGGGTATCAGTGCCATCCATTATTAGTTTATTTGGTGTATATACCTCTCAACTGCTTTGAATTTAAACGACATCGGGTCTACTCTTACATAGATTCGAAGGACTGGAGACTGTCTCTTAGGAAGGTCTGAAGCGAATTTTTGTCTGCTTTTCTAAATAGGTGTATTTTCCGTCTTGATGTTAGGGTATTTAGACTCGCTACAAGAACCTTGAGGTCAATAACTCCTGTGTCTGCCATGATTTTCCCTATTTGTTAAGGATTATTTGTTGAAGAAAGATGAATAATGTTTTCACAACCATTTACACTTCGAGGGACTTCATGAACTAATCGTTCAAAATAATTTTCTGAGAACATATTTGGAAAGATTTCGAACGTTGTTATATGAATCCCAACGACTTTAGATACGTATTTTCGACAACTTACCGAGGGTAGATTGAAGTCAAAACCAACCATAACTGACTGAGTGGGGCACCTGTTTGAAATGATACGTTGTCTTTGAACTGTTCAGCAATTGTATCAGTCAGGGGTCGGTAAAAGGAACCAGTTATGAATTTATATCGGTTGTGTAGTATAACTCCTACCCATATTAACTTAAAGGAACTATCTACTTCATTTTCACAGGAATAAACACTCCACCACAACTGTATTTAATCTACCCATCTTGGTTCTTCGTAAAAATTTCAATCTAACGTATTCCCCACTTTAACAGCTTTCCGTACCGATAACGATTTTGGCTTCAGTGCTCTCTATTACCGTTTGGAGCCCTAGTTCTTCCTCAACACTGCTACGACAATTTACGACTATAATACTGATTGTTTCTAGATCTACCTTCCTGTGTGTGCCCTGCTCCCTTGTAGACTGATGCCCTTTCTGTAGTTTCCCGAGACCATTTAACATAGAAAGAAACCGCCCAGTCTCATTTACACAACCCCGCTACCGAAGTAGTGGTTTTCTGTATGTAGTGGACTGAACTGTTAAGCGGAATCTGGAAACCCACCAACCTATGGCACAAGTCGAGGATTCTGCAGCGTACACTGTCACAGAACCGTCTGAGACTGATTCAGACCCTTCCCTCGGCTCTGTACCAAAGGTCTGCAATCAATTCTGTCGACGGTGCTGCCGCTCCACCTTCTTCTCACAAGTAATGCTGACAGCCTTCACTACTTCAGCTAGCTGCCCGAAACCAGAGAGAATCTCTTCCTATCCAAAGCGACACACATCGTTAGTACCGACATCAACCACCACGTGCAACTGGTTGCACTCTGTGCTCTTCATGGCATCTGGAAGCTCCTGTTCCACATTTGGATTCCTTCCGCTATTTGGCAGCCAACTTCCTAAGAGGCCCCACTACGCACCTAACGTTGGGGCTACCAACTGCAATTAACCCTAAAAGTAAACTCCGTCCGAATAGGCTCTGGAAGGCCCAACGGTACCGACCGGCCACCGTGTCATGCTCAGCCCACAGGCATCACTAAATTCGAATATGGAGGGGCATGTGGTCAATACACCGCTGTCCTGGCCGCATGTGTTTACGAGACCGGAGCCGCTGCTTCTCAGTCAAGTAGCTCCTCAGTTTGCCTCACAAGGGCTGAGTGCACCTCGACCAGTAACCCTGCCCTCTATTAATAGCACTTGTCGTTTTGGGAAAGCTTTTGACCATTTGGAACGAACTATGCTGTTCGAAGATTTGAAGGTAGCGGTGATAAAATACTACGAGCGAAAGAGATTTAAGGGCACCTATAGTTGTGAAGGGTATGAAATATATCCCTGAGATTATTAAATCTACACACGAAGAAAACTTGGAAGGAAACCAAAGAAGCACTTGGAGAAGGAATTAAAGTTCAGGGAGAAAAAACAGTTGAAGAGAATAAAAAGTGTCTTAAAAATATATTATAAGATGAACTTAAACAAAAATAATATAATATAGTCGAATTAAATCACGCTGTGCTGAAGAAATGCGGATAGGAAATAAGACACTAAAAGTAGTAGATAAGTTCAGCTATTTGGGAAGCAAAATAACTAAAGTAGAGAGCATTTGAAATGCAAAGAGGGAATCGCAATAAAACTATTCCTGAAAAATACGAATCTGTTAAAATTCTTCTGCATTTTGCTCGGATCTAGGGTACACTTTAGCAAAGAGGTCTGCTAGGGCTCAGCAAACTACAACACTTAACATACTTAAGTCATTGTAACAGTACTTCAATGTGGCTACGACTACCGTAGAGTGAGTGACATTGAGAAAGTCAAAGAAGGCAGATCGTTTCGTATTGTCGCTAAATACGGGGGAGAGTATCACTGATATGATAAGCTAGTTGGGCTGGTTATCAATAAAACAATGGCTATTTGCGTTCTGGCGAGAGCTTTTAACGGTCACCAAATTCCTCCTCTGAATTTGAAACATTTTGTTGACGCCGTTCCACATAGGAATGAATGATTATCATAATAAAATAAGAGAACTCCTTTCTCGTAGGGAACGATTGTAGTTGGAACAGTGGAGAAATAGTCTGAGGGTGGTTCCATGAGCCCTTTGCAAAGCATTTAAGGGTCAGTTTCAGAGTTATGATGTACTTGCTGATTTCAGTTCGGGTTATTTTTCTTCTACCTTCCGAATTGCAGAAAACATGTTTACTCAAATGTCAGCGATGCAGCAGCGTGCTGACACATTATCAAGCTATAAAGACAAGCGACATTGCGCTATACACATTCCTGATTTCAGTGCAGTGTATACATTTATATCCTATATCTTCTATTAAAATGTGAGGATTCATATTGTTGATTCTCCTTATTATTAATTCGGAAAATGCACTTAAAATCCGCTGTTTTCTGCAAAAGTCCTCTCTAGCCTCTGGTTCAAAGTCGTATTTACTCCTTTTAGGGTTTTCTTGTGCTATAGTGCTTCTTAGGTGCTGTAAGATCATAACCTTCAAATCCGGGAAAAATTTGGAAATTTGTGGTAAGGTCTTATTGGACCAAACTGCTGAAGTCATCGGTCCCTAAGCTTACGCACTACTTAATCTAACTTAAACTAACTTACGCTAAGGACAACACACACACCCATGTCCGAGCGAGGACTCGAATTTTCGACGGGGGGAGCCGCACGGACCGTGACATGGCTTCAAATACGGTTTACGTAAAAAACACATCTGGGAAAACGCTATTGTCTAGCAAAGTCAAAGTCCAGTTGCAAGTCTTCCACTGTTGTGTTTAACATGCCACTATAGATGTCATGCGGTCTTCAGACTGAAGACAGGTTAGGCGCAACTTTCCATGTTAGTCTTTCTCATGTAAGCCTTTCAACTCTGCATGACCAACACAACTTGTATCCATTTGAAACGACTAACTAAATTCAAGCCTTGGTCTCGCTATACAATTTTTACCTCCATTAACAAACTGACGATTCCTTCGTGTCTCAAAAACGGGCGAGGTGGCGCCGTGGTCAGCAAACTAAACTCACAATGTCGAGGTCGACGGTTCAAATCCGTGTCCGTCTATCCAGATCCTAAATCATTCCAGCGTCGTGCTTCTAAAAATCAACAATTAAGAATTTGTAATGTTTCTACAACAATGACGTCATAGAAAGTTTAACCATGTTGTAAATGTTCAGTTCTGTCTTGTCAAGGCTCAGGTTCGCGTCTATATGTAGTAAGATAATAAATTAGTGGATGCTACAAAAGTTTAAATACGTGTTCCGAGAATTTATTTATGAAGAATTATGTGAATGAATTAATAATATATATGACAAGATTATTAATTATTGACAACGTTCATCGCGAGTTTGAATTTCGAAAGTTTATTCAGTGTGGTTCTAATATTTATTAAATCAGATAACCTGCATTAATACAATTTCTGCGGAGAAACAAACGACATCTAAATCGAAAAAGTTTGCGCAAATCAATTGGACTGAGTGACGTAATTCTGCGCATACGACTCAAATGATGAGGTTTTAATTACAGCTTCGTTCAAGAACCATTCAGAGACAAATTTAAAAAGCATTTAAATAATTTTGAAGTGTGTTGTAACTGACGTAGTTGACGAAGTCTGCAAATGGTCATATGTCAAAAGAAAATCATTTATACAAAACTTACGTCGTTACACTACACTACCCACATTCAGTCTTTCAACAAAATAGCTCTAAACTAGTCCCTCCCACCTGTACCCATATTTGTTAGTTGATGTACCTGTCTCTTGGTTTTCGTATACATTCGATTCTAGAGAATTAGCTTTTACTGATAAAGCGAAGACTCCAGAATGAGATTTTCACTCTGCAGCGGAGTGTGCGCTGATATGAAACTTCCTGGCAGATTAAAACTGTATGCCGGACCGAGACTCGAACTCGGACCATTGTAGAGCACTTACCCGCGAAAGGCAAAGGTCCCGAGTTCGAGTCTCAGTCCGGCACGCAGTTTTAATCTGCCAGGAAGTTTCAAAGCGAAGACTGTCCTTAAGAATAATAGGAAAGTTGCATACTTGGAATTTTTAAGAGCTCTCTTCCAACATCTAATGGCTGCAATTCAACTCCAAGGATCCGCGTCTCTACCACTAAGAGAGGCTGCAGATGTGATCTTCGAGGTGTAGATACTTCTGGAGGAAATATCTTGTTCAATGTATACCTAATGCGTCACTAAATTAAGGAATATTCTGATGATGGTAACCGGATATGAAGATATGAAGAAAGTGTGCACCATTATTCAGAAGGAGAAGTACGATTGTGGTTTGAATTGAGGCTCCCGAGCGATTAGGTGAATGAAATATGCACCACTAATTTCTCATGCTGTAGGGAGATATTTCTCAGCCCACAAAAACGTACTTAGGGACAAAAGACAATGTTTCACTCTACAAAAATTAGAAATGTGGTTAATTGTGTGCTCCTGTACGAAAATATAATTCAAATTTATTGTTCATTGTAACATTAAGACATGGATTAAGGTCATGCATAGATACAAATATCGAGTGTGTTTTTATGTGAGTGACAAACGAGAAGAATTTTTCAGTGAAAGACTTCTCATTAAAATATAACAAAAGGAGAATATGAATTTATAACGGGTAAATATTTGAGTTCTGAACGTATTGTTTCGGGTGTCGATGTAAGGAATAAAAATGATAAAACCTTTTAAAAGTAAAAAGGACTGTTCCAAGAAAATAAAAATCTAAACTTCCGGGCCCTTCTAGTAACGATGTAGTAAGATTTCCGAATCACCTTGTATCCATTGTTTTTCACATAATCCTTCCTGTAACATCTTTGTCACATTTGATTAAAGTCATCGAAACAATAACTTCACCAAACTAAAGAAGGCAACATGATTTATGTGTGTTAATAACACATAACCTTTTAAAATTACGGAGTAATTGACTTATTTCTTGACCTCCTCTTGGTTTTGTCTCTCAAAATTGTTCCTTTCAGTACCTCAGTTAAAATCTTATTCTGTCGAAGAAAATGTTGAAAAATTTTTCTTTGCGTGTTTTGGATATTTCTATAAGGTTCGTCTATTCGTTGGTATCTTTCAAAACATCTTCCTCTGTTTCTGTCCTTGTCCTGCTGGTTCTGCTTGACGACTTTCCAAAGCCACGTTTCCATCTCTTTTAAGCACTTTCTTTTTAGGTCACCTTCAGGTCTCCGCTTTCATTCCCATACAGAAGCACACTTCATGAAAGTCCTCTTAAAATAAATACATAAATAATAAATAAATAAGTCTTCACCAATGGATACGTTTGCTGGCATTTCACGCAGCTGTTTTAGTTCATTGACCTGTTTCAAATCAATCTGCAATTTTCACGCTGCACCTGTTGTCCCCTCTTATTAAACTGCCTACGTAATACTTGATGCTATTCCACTGATGATCCTTGCTGCATTTTCAATGCAACTTTTAAACAAATAAGGTGACAATCAAAATATTTATATTACGGGTTTTCTAATTACTTCATCTAACCAATACAGTATTTTATATCACAGAGGAAAGCTTATATAACAGTAGTTTTCACTGTAATTTACTGTGTAAATCTCTCGGAAAATATCGTCGGTATATTGGAAACTCTGCCCCCAACACTGTTCCGCTCATCTGTGAGATACTTACGCTACAGACGTATTTGTGTATAAATTTTCTCGATGTTTTCAACTATAAGTGCAGAATGTAGATGTGTTCTTGTCCTTTAGGTGTGTTGAATAATCAGTAAAACTGTGGCTACGTTAGTTCTTACCACAGAGTTTCATTACCTACTCCTTGGTTTGCTTTAAGTTTTGGCTGGAATTCCTGTTAGCATGCACAGTAGGGTGGCAAATATGTACCTTGAGATCCTCTGGCTGGCGCCTGTACGTCGCTTACGTGAGCTGTGCGTCAGATGTCTGTGCAGCAGTTTGCCCACGCAGCGTCGTAGTTCCATCCGGCTCTCCCTGCAAACACATCCATCAACATAGGGGCAGGGCTCCCTAGCCGTAAACAAGGGCGTGAGTTGGCGTAAACAGAGCAGTGCAGTGTGACGTAGTAACCCCGAGAGCTTGTAAACGCCGTCGCCGCCTACGCATGCTAGTTGTGCAACTTGTCAGTCTGATCTCCACAGCTCAAAATGCCTTTCTGCTGCGTCCCATACTAACAGAGTACACATCTCCGAGAGAACTTGAGATCAAGTGTTTTCAGACTGTATCGAACTGGGAGATGACGTAGCAATCAGATTTTAGTAATTTAATTGCGTTTATGGTACGTGGAGTGCAGAACATAAATACCAGTGTCCCAAAGCATTTTTGTTTATTATCCAAAGTTCTCCAGAAAATCTACTTTTTCATAGCTGCTGCTAAACATTTCGGGATGTGAGATCGTGATCCTAGAAACTCTTTAGAAACTCTTCTGTTCGCGACGTTTCGTCCAGGAATGCGCTGGGCATCCTCAGAGGCGCTCCTCCGCTAAGTCTTGGCGAGTGACCGGTCGGACGCCACAGAGCGACATATATACTGTAGAAAAGGGGGCGTGGCCGAAGTAACACTTGATGAGGAGAGATAATCCTGTCAAAGATAAAAGTTAACTATCGATTGTCGTGTTGTCAAAGATAAAATTGTCTAGCGATTCTGTAGAGCTACTGTTTATATGTCGCCGAGTTTCCTTACCTCCTTTTTCCTATTAAAATTATCCTCATGCTTATAAATTTCAAACTACTTTGAAGTTATCCGTGCATCTTTAAATCGCTAAATGTAGGAATTTTTTGTTGGGTGTTGTAGCTCTTGTGATAGAATGTACTTCTGCCATCTGGGCGGCCCCCAGTTCGAATCCTGGCAGATGCAATTTTTTGAGCAAAGGTCCATGTTCTATGACTATTTACGTAAAGCGTAATAAACCTAAGAAGAAAGAATTAGTCTGAATTTTTTAAAATCCAAACACTCTTTATTTACATGGCTTTATGAATGATTGGTAACTAAGAAATTGGATTAACAATGAAAACAGTAATTTTGCTGGCGACATTTCATTAAAAATACCCTAACGGAAAAAATAGTACACCTGGAAATACGACGTCGATTGTCATCTGATGACGGCATATGCCACTTGCTAGATAGCGAATGTAGTGATAATGGTCGTCCTCCAATAGATAGTCTAGTGTCTCAGGTACGAGAGCGCCGTCTGTTTCTACCCTTTGATAGGTAATGCTCACAATCAGAAGGTTCAGTGTGGTGCAAAAGTGTGAAGCAAGCAAGTAACCATGTCACAGATCCGCACTCGAGCTTCCTACAGCCAAATTATGGAGTTTGGAAGAAGTCAAATTGTAGCCTTACGAGAGGCAGGATGGTCCTTTCGAAGAATTGCCAAACAAGTTGGACGTGCTGCCCCTGTTGTGCAGCGTTGCTGGTAGCACTACTTACGTGAATATTTTCACACCTGTAGACGAAATTCAGGACGTCCAGGCAACACAAACACCTGCCAGGTTTGTCATATTGTAAAGGCAGCAGTGATAGATCATACACCTAATGCAGCACAAATACGAGGGCTTGTGAGTCCAGACGTGTCAACACAAACTGTTGTGAACCGCTTTCCAGCAGTGGGACTAGGACACGCACACCTTCTGCCCATCTTCCACGCTTGCCACAGCATCGATGTGCACTGTTCGAATGGCGCCGTTAGAGGTTCACTTGGAAAATTGAACTGCGCGCCGTGGTCTTCAGCGGTGAGAGACGATTTTGCCTTTACGCAAGTGATGGTCTTTTGTGGGTACGACGTAGGCTTGGTGAGCGCTGTCACGTAGAGTGCATTCGTCCAAAACACACTGGCCCCATCCCAGGTCTTTTGGTCTGGTATGCGATAAACTACAACTCTCGTTCAGCTCTGGTGTTTCATGAGAGGAAACTCGGTATGTGCAGAACGTTGTTAGAATTATTCTTTTGTCGTTCTTCGAAAATGATGGTGATACGTTGGACCAACAGGATAATACTCGCCTGCACACTGCCCGAGGAGCTCAATGTGCTCTGCAAGACGTGCAGCAACTTCCCTGGCCTCCAGTCGAGCACATGCGGGACACGATGGGACGAGAAGTGGCTCATGCTGCTAATCAGCCAACAGCTCTTGCAGAACAACGTGTGCAATAACGTATGTCAGGACAGTATTTGCCGTGTGTACGATCGACTGCATGCCATAGCCAGTTCCTGCATTGTCGCCCGTTGAGGCTGCACCACATACTAATATGGGTGTTTCGATACAGGTCGATACCGGTGCCTCAGAACCTCTTGTGTTCTTATTCTGTAAATATAATCGTTTCGTGTGCCCCATATGCATTGTTCAAAAAATAAAATATGGAGGGAATTTTAAGCATGTAGAATGGTACACCAATATCATTTTCTGGCAGTGTAAGGAGTCGTCCATTTTTCACAAAAAATTAAAATTACATGTGTGTTATTTAGCATATGTTTGATAAATTTCGAATTTAAATGACGTAGGTATTCGAAATTAACGTAAAAAACGAATAGGAAGTCGAAAAGAAAACCTCAGTCAATGATTACCAGTCTCGAGCACTGACAGTGTTTTTCAACTTCGTGTAGTTTGGGCTCCGCAGATAAGATCGTAGTTCACTGAGCTATATTTAAAATTTTTCATCGGCAAGGAACCAAACAGGATCCCACATGTTGCAGGCAAGCATTCTATCACAGTGCAGCGAGGTATACCATAAAGCCCTTCCAGTCTTCGCGATTTTGAGATGCTCCGAAATCTTCAAAGTCGATTTTGTCGAGAATTATTGAGAGTTGCATCGAATTGCTTTGGCCAGTTGATGTTTGAGTTCCGAGCTACAAGTGCCACAGATATAAACACGTATAGAAATCCGACTGCCTGAGATCTCGTTGTAAGCATCACTGTCGTATTTTGTTGCCTTAACATAACATTTAACAGCTGAAATACGGGGGCTAGTCGTAAGATTTTGAATATCACCTCAGAACTGTTAAATTGTGACGATAAAACTTGGTTTTATTGAGTCCTTGTCCCAATACTCACCCTTAAAAACGACACATTTTTTTCGAATGATGGTTGACATGGAGGACATCTTCGTTGAAGGAGTACGAATATTGGTTGCTTAGTGATATAACTTCCTTTGGACGCTGTGTGGTTCTTTAGTGGGTGCATGAGCGAGGAACAGATGCTGTTCATGAACGGAGGATTCAGATACTAATTTTTTCTACATTTAACATAAAATGAAAGAAGTAATACATAGCTTTGTTGCCATAGATGCAGCATCAGTCGCAAACAATAGTTTTTAAGGTTGAAACACATACATAAACGAAAGTTAATGAATGTGCCACTCTTCCGTACAATTTCTATTCAGGAGGCGTCGAGCCCTGTCCACTACGAAAGTCTGTAAAGGTTATTCAACCGCCAAATATACAAAATGAAGTCTCTGCGTGCATGTACAAACCTAAGTACACCTGCCGCTGGAGTTCCGGAGAAGGAATCCTTGCATCTCATTGACAGAGGCTTAATAGCTCATGGCAGCGCCCTCGTGCGGCGGTGGCGGTTGTAGCAAACGCTTTAGAGTAACTGGCTATCACAGTAAGAAACATTATGCATCGTCATCATTCTGCAAAATCCCCGCTACGCTGTTGTGTCTTCATCTGAAAGATGTCGAAGAAGTCTCTGTCAGGGAGAATCTTTGGATGTTCACAGAAGCGGCGTTGCCGTGGACGAAATCACCTCTCTTGACAGCTACCATTGATACCTCGTCTTGACAACCTCCAAAACCTCGTGAGAAATTCCGACAGTATTCTGCCGGGGAAAGGATAATCTGTTAGTACCACAGTACAGGAGGGGGAAAAAAAACTCAGCATCAGTTTGCTCTATCATGGCTGGCTCTTCCCATTTTCCGGAGACCGTACAACCATAGGTTTCCACTGCTTCTGTTGTTCCTTTGACCTGTGGTCACAGAGATAAACCCAGCATTCGTCCACGCTAAATGACGTGCAAAATATCATCTGGATTGACCTGATGCAATTGCATCATTTTCTCGGCTGTCTCGTTCGGTCGCGGAACCCAGTGGACGCTGACAATCATTATAGAAGATGTCGTGCAGGATGATGAAATCCGATCCATGGCTCATTTTCACTTTACCCATTTTCACCTCGAACGTGATACTCTGATAGTCGATTACCAGTATTTCACAGAGAGATTGTCTACCAGTTCATTCTTCATTGTTCAGACTTGGTGGAGCACACAGGAAGCGAGTGCGCTCCCTAACCATTGTGTCATATGATGTTGTATTGTTGGTCTTCACTTCCTCAATTTAGCATGGATCGCTGCGGCGTTGTTACTCTTTGAATGCAGACATCGTATTACCGAAAAATACTCTGCTTTGTCAATGGACTGCGACATTTTGTTTTGACTCCACTAGCTGTATGCTACGATATTATGGCACGAGGATTTTATTGTGTACTGGGACTGCAGGCATATATCTTCCAACAAACTACAAATTAACTACATAATTTTATTTCCTTGGAGTATAAAACTTCATGAATACACCTCAAACATCTATTCTACCATCTATCAGGATCATTTATCAGTAAAAATCAGGACTTTTATACAGCCTATGTTTGGAGATGTTGGATTTAAAGACAAGAGAGCAAGAGTTTAAGAAGAAACAGAACAGCATGACAGACAACTACGTCACACTGATTCACAAATTTACAGATGAGGTATTACGTGGCAAGAAATATAAATGTATGCTTGCTGCAATATATGGTAATAGATGTTGCCGTTCATTCTTCCCTTTTCTGATACTGAAGTGGAGTTTCATGAAGCAGCAAAAACATACACGATTGGAACAGTTCGCACATTCGACAGGGACAACATGTGGCCACGATTCAACACTTTGGGTGTTTCCGCATTCCATTAGTCCAGCATCAAAAGACACAGTGATCGGATTAACCATATCTTGGCCATTCCGCTGAGTTTTGATCGCTTCATTGAAACTCTGCATTTGCGACTCGTTGATAACATACTGCAGCGGCTTTCTATTTTTCTATTCATGTTTTTCGATTCTGAGCGTCAATGCGTCTGAAACATTTTTCGCAGCTACGCATAAGAAAATCACGTGATTTCAACGCTGGGCATCGCGGTTCTGACCTCATTTGCAGGGACATTAAGAAAACGGGTGAAATGTGGCTAAGACAAGGTGTGAAGAGTTTGCCAAAGTATGACACATCCACAGTGGCGTTGAGCAGCCTGGTGATGAACTTTCGTGCTAAAGTGACATCAGTAAGGTACACGTCACGAGGGCCGTTTTTCGCATGTGTCCACAACTTGTTGATACAAGAGTCGACGACCCCAAGAGTGACGTCGCTGGGTACCACGCTTTTGCATCATTACAGAGGAAGGTCGTAGGCATCTTTGAGGCAAATTTCACCTTTCTGTGAAGCAAGGGGGAAAATCACGGGATTCAGAAAAGCTGCTCTTCTACACAATCTTGTTGTCTCTGGCAAGCGTTGTTGTAGCATTATCCACCTTTTCCATACGTTACTTATCCCCTGTTGCCTGTCTCTGGGGGACTGAATTAATAAAAGGACATAAGATAATAACGGAAATGTCACTGACTTTAGTATTATAACGAAACATAGCACTGCAGACAGACTATCACGAAGCTGAAAATTTTTGAGACATGGTGATCCATTTACTATCCTGGGAGCACGTGGTTGACGAGACATCCGACCTGCTTAACGCAGCGGGTATTACGTCAACGTGCGGAAGGGCACTGTAACTACGCGTCTACTCTGAAGGGCATCTATCGGCTGTGCGTGTCATCTCCAGCAGACAGCGAAACTCATATTTGTTGGACGTTGCACTTGTGCACGCTTGATGACCTACCAGCAGCCAAGAGTTCAGAGTTCAGTAGACATGTGTGAAGGGCCAGATAGCTTTCATCAGACAGCTGCCGGTCTTACTCCTTATGGTCCGACGTTCGCCCCGCTGTCTATGGAATCCTGCAGACACGGTGAACCTATGTCAAGCACACGCCGCCTATGTTAACTTCGGGACTTCTATTTCACGATCGCTTCCCACACATCTAAAGGCCGGCACTTCTACCGCAGTGGTGCGTCAGCATTCTGTACGCCAGCAGCGCAATTGGGCTTCCGGTACGACCGTTTCCGCAGCACTAGATACGAATAGTATGTGGATGAAGCTAGTCCGCACCTTCTGAACGGGGACGAGCTCTTATATGTAGTCCAGCTTGATGTGACAATAAAGGGTTTTCTTGAATTCGATCATCTTGCTGCAGCCGTGCTCTGCTCACTTTCGACAGATAATGTCCTCCCTCTCCTCGCCAAGTAACCGACAAAGTCTGGGTGGAAGAACCGCTACGCCACCTTGACAGTCAGAAATAACGCTCCTCTACCTCTTGGCAGGAATGAGCCGTAGTGTCTTCTGTTACAGAAAACATGTAACGTATGGTATTGTGTGTTATGCGTTGGAAACTAACCACTTTTGATAAAGAATCCCCTATCTCAATATTGTTGTATTAGATACTATTGATATAAGGAAAATTTGATACCAAATTTATTATTATTTCGTTTGGTGGAATAATTAACACAGTTCCATCACCAGAGACAACTGAACACCCAGAATGGTCCTAAAGCGTTCCCAGTGTTGTGTCTTCCCTCACTCCATGGTGTCCATCCTAGTTTTTAGGTTATCTAGTGGACAATTTGCAATGAAGATGTTCACTGCACTTGGCCACTACGTATTAGTGTACTGCCATCCTTACTGTTGTTAACAAAGGCATTGCACTTCTATCTATAGCTACTGAAAACCAATCTGTTATGATGAGAATCCTGGGCTATGGGAGGAAAGGCATAGAAAAGCTACTGTATTTTATATATTCTCAAACTAAGGAATTATAGGATGTATAACAAATAAGGACACACAACACAACATCAAAACCGGTCGATGTCGTTGTCAAACTTCGACACCTATATCTACCTGAACTCCCTCTTCAAAGATAATCAAACGGTTTAGCGTTCTGCGCCACATTCAAAGTATTTTCGGTATTACCTGTAATCCAGATAAGTTACCATTCTATAAAACTGCATCATCTGCAAAATAAAATATACATCGGGATATATGTTAGCTATTTCCCTTGAGAACACAGACTGCTGTGAAAACACAACAGCTTCTAGAAACGCTAGTCTAGGCCCATATTCAGAGAAGCACTTAAGACTGTCACAGATAATTGTACTGTAGCGACACGCGAAACTGTTTCCATCGTACAGAGACAAATAATTAGCGAACGAAATTTTCTGTGCTTGTCTAAACACACGACAGTTTGATCTCGAGTAACAGGTGCTACAGGAGCACTGCCGTTTGGAATTGTTTCAAAAAAAAATAAAATAAAACAGTGAAATTACCTTTTCCGTATTATTTCGGATTTATTTTGAAGCCAAACAATGTGATTTTTATAACATGAAGTAAAAACAGGTTTGTGTAAAAGTAAGAGAAAGGAAATCGTCAATTATTTGACAGAACATGATCGTTATATTCAAAATTTCTGGAACTCCCTATATCATCGCAGTCGAGAAAAATAGGTGCTGTTACAGTCACCAGAATTTTACTTGGAGCATCCGACGTCACGTGCTGAATCGACTGACTGACATCAAATTCTGCATTTCTCCAAAATTGTTGAAGAATAATAAAAAACTATGAGCAGTTCTTTGAATTAGGTCGCAACAGATGCCGTTGTTCTTCTATGTCTGACAATGTACTCATGTTTGTTGCCAATAATAAACCACAAAAACTGGAAAATCGTGCCCTTAACTAATTGGAGTTAATTTCCACTTCAGTACTGTGCAGAACTAAGGAATTGCTTATTTCTTCGACAAACCTGTTGTCTGATGTGGACGATATGTTCATTCAGTAATGTTCGTGAAGGTAAGACAAGCTACAGTTCTGTTTTCAGTGTAAAGCCCACAACCTTAGTCGAATGCTTAATTTGTAGAAAAATTTACTTTTTACATCGTTAAATTAGACAGGGATCGGAGTGTGAGATGTAATACTAAACACAGAATATCACGCCGAAAAATTTATGTATAAGCAATATTCTAAGGTACACTATGTGATCAAAAGTCTCCGGACACCTGGCTGAAATTGACTTACAAGTTGGTGGCTACTTCCATTGGTAATGTTTCTATTCAATGATTTGTTGGCCCACCATTAGCGTCAAAGATAGCTTCAAGTCTCGCACGTACACGTTCAATAAGGTGCTGGCATGTTTCACGGGGAACGGCAGCTCATTCTCCAGGGAGTGCTGAGCTGAGGAGAGGTATCGGACGGTGAGGCCTGCATGAAGTCGGCATTCCAAAACAACCCAAAGGTGTTCTATATGACTTAGGTCAGGACTCTGTGCAGGCCAGTCCATACAGAGATGTTACTGTAGTGTAAGCACTCCGCCACAGGCCGTGCATTATCAACAGGTGCTCGATCATGTTCAAAGATGCAATCGGCATCCCCGAATTGTTCTTCAACAGTGGGAAGCAAGAAGCTCCTTAAAACATCAGTGTGTGATAGTGCCACGCAAAACAACAAGGGGTGCAAGCCCCCCTCCATAAAAACCACGACTACACCATAACACAACCGGCTCCGAATTTTACTGTTCGCACTACATACGCTGGCAGATGACGTTCACCGGGCATTCGCCATACCCACACCTTGCCATCAGATGACCGCATTGTGTATCGTGATTCGCCACCCCACACAACGTTTCTCCACTGTTCAATCGTCCAATGTCTACGCTCCTTACATGAAGCGTGGAGTCGTTTGTTATTTACAGGCGTGTTGTGTGGCTTATGAGCAGCCGCTCGATCATTAAATTCAAGTTGTCTCACCTCAAGCCTAATTGTCATAGTACTTGCAGTGGATCCTGATGCAGTTTGGACTTCCTGTGTGATGGTCTGGATAGGTGTCTGCCTGTTACACACTACGCCCCTCTTCAACTGTAGGCGGTCTCTGTCAATCAAGAGACGAGGTCGGCCTGCATGCTTTAGCTCTGTACGTGTCCCTTCACGTTTCCGCTTCACTATCACATTGAAAACTGTGGACCTAGGGATGTTTAGGAGTGCCGAACTCTCGCGTACAGACGTGTGACACAAGTGACACCCAATCACCTGACGACATTCGAAGTCCGTGAGTTCCGTGGAGCACCCCATTCTGCTCTCTCATAATGACTAATGACTACTGAGGTCTACAATGCACTTATATCAAAAACGTATGTTTTTGGGCGTGTCCGGAAACTACTGATTACATAGTGTATAGGCATAGACTGCAGTGGTACTGAACGGTTCTACCAACTTGTGTTGTCTGTGTGATCCACTGCTTGTGTAATTTTAAAATGAGGTTAGTAATGGATATTGAGACGGCGGGGAATTTCGTTGAAATTAAGCACTGATATGGCGCACCCAGTTTCACATTCAATAAAAAATGAAATAAAGTCTACAATTGGATCTTTGGTGTTAAGGAATGTAGAAGGTAAAGCAAAATCAGAACTAACGTTAATGCACTTGACGAAAAACGCCATCTAATGGATAACAGAAGTGCATATGCCACCCCAATGGTAAAAAGGTTCAATACAAATCGGTGTAGAAGAAATGTCACACTCTGCGCTCTGAGACCGGTTTTACTTACTGCTACTTAGACCGACGAGATGACGCATCCTGTCATGTTTACAGATATCCTTAGCGTTGATAAAACTGCTTACCTGGAACAGAAAAAGAGGATAGAAGTCAGACAGATTTTACATGTCATGATCGAACTACCGTTTAACATTTAGAGACCCACTAGCCAAAATACGAGACCCAAACAAAAGTTACCTTTAGATGCGAGGTTCTTTTGTGATTACTGTCCGGCAGCTGTACCCATACAGCCCGTCCAGCACGCAATATCTTAGAAAGTTAAACACTTTGGTCACATACTGAATAATACTAAAAATCTAACATGCAGCGTCATAATAATACTGAGATAAACAGATCTGCGCCTTATGTCAACAATCAGATTTCGAACAATGCGAAAGAACAAATTTTCATACACAAACACAAACACAAACCCAAACGTAAGCAAACACACACACACACACACACACACACACACAAACGACACGAAAACAGAATTAACAGTTAGGGTTTAGTTCGAACTTTTAAAACAAATGTCAGTAATACTATATAAATATCTAAATTATTTGTTACCAAGCGAATCAACTCATGAGAAGGACGCAGCGAAACAGCTCACTAATCAGCCGGCTGGATTCCCGTATGTATCGAAGGCACTGAAAGAAGATGTGATTAATTTCCTGGAGCTCCCCATAGTCCCTTTCTTTTGTTGAAATTAATATTTCAAGGCCACTTATGGGTCTGCAGCGCAGATATGGGGTGCTTTTTGTAGCAAACTCAGAGGGCACGATGACACTTACCCCAGAGCTCGTCCTGGCTCTCACCGACATGTAAGAAAGGCTACACACAACATATTTATATTAAAGACGGAGACATTTAGGAGATTGTAATAAAGAACTACAGCAAGTTTTAGCCGTTAGTTCTTTTGTATACCTTTAAGTTATAGGTTTCATAGAATATCGACAATGTCTTGTATACTGTCCACGAAGAGCTAGGTAAAAACTCGTGTATAAATGTTTCAGAGAACGTGTCTTAGCTTTCACACGATTGACACAAGCAATCCTATTGCGTAACACGACTGCGATCTTCGGGTGCCAGTACAACGATATTCCGTGTAAAACTGAACAGTATATGCGCTCCGGCTCTGTGCTAGGCATGCGAAAACCGACCGGTTAAAACCGATACCGGTATTTTGCTGCAGAATGACCGGTATTTTTCGGTATTTGTTATTCTCACTTACAAGAGGTGGTTTTTTGTAACTAATAACCGAGTGAAAAAAACGAAATATCGATTAGACATAGCAGCAGTGCTAATGATATTTATGTTTAAGTAAACCTTTTTTAAAAAAGGAGTAATTTTTATTCGTAAAATCTACATTGGCTTGAAGTATTGCATTATTGTAGAGAGTGGGAAAAGCGATCACTGCTATTTTAATAGCAATGAAGATAGAAACGAACAACAAACACGTGGTGTAAGAATTTGTTCAGTGTTGCTGAGTCAGTAATGTCCCTGTTGCTGTTCGTTGTGCCTTAAGGTACGCGTGTGTACGTACATTGTGCAGGACTCGACCCCACCTGGTATGCACAGTGGTTTCTCGCTGTCGTCGCCGGACATCCCTTGTTTTGCACAATTGCAGTAACCCTAGCCCGAACATATTTTTATTAAGTGACGTAACAATGAAGTGCGGTGCTTCATTTTATTTAAAAGATTGAATATTCCTTGCCATTTCTGTGAAAATGTTTGAGGAAGGAAATTACGGAAACAGTAATAAATGAAGAACTTAACAATTCATTCACAATACACAATAAAAATGAAAAAATGGCTGATCTGCTCTCTGTGTCCACATAGTATTATTATTAACGGGAAATACAGAGCTATTCAGCCTGAGTTTTCACTTTTCACTCGATAGCACTGACTATTCGTGATTCCCGAATAGTGGTATGAACCCCATTATGTGGTATTTAACGAGGGCATTAAACAATTAGAATCAATGTGATAACGCTGGTGATTTTTGTAGTACTCAGCCACTAACGATTTCGACAAAAGCAGCGAACAGTGGACGGATTAGGTTTTCTTTTATTTGACTTTTCTATTTAATACTTTGTTTCTATGTATCTTGTCACTGAGAGAGTCAGAATTTTTCAATATTCTATCGACTTCTAAATCTATTATAGGTAATAATAGGAAAACAACAAAAATCGATTATTTCAGATACTGGTTACTTTTATTGGATTTAACAATCAGATTAAACTGGCGTGGAAACAAACTATGTAATCTAAAACCAGTTGTTTCGGTGGCAACTGCCATCCCTAGTTTGTGCCCAACAGTAACGATAACAAGGCATCGTCAGAAAAAATATTAAGGACTCTGAGTACTGTTCTGCATAGATTCATATTTGCCTTGAGTTCTGTTCGGCATACAAAAATATTTCTGCACCGAAGGAAACCTAATTCTCCGTGAACAGCGTAACAGTGAGATGTGGCGCCTTATACCGCTCCTGTCTACAGTCCGTGTATCGTGAGAATAACTCATGCGTGCACAGTGACAGATGGTCTGAAGCGGGTTCAGTCGAGTACGTAGTTCTAGTTTTCATCTGCTAGAGGGCAGTAGCGTACAGAAACATTCAAGGAACAGGTCAAGAGAATGTTTTTGTGAATTGTTCTGTTTATTTCTTGAAGGCTTTGTTGTTTATTTATGTTTGTACAGTTTGTTATATGCTTTTAGTAGTGTGAATGATGCCTGAATGTGGCCTAAAGGAAATATGTAGATCATTTTTCTACTGATGAACGCTGTATGAACTAGTGTGAGAAATTTTTACGACAATGTGAATGCAGACAATGGGGAATTTTGTATTATAATATGTTAAGTAAGTTTATGGTAAAAGGAAAGCTAATTCTAGGGCAAATGAAAATAGTTAATAATGTAAAGTATAAACAAAGTATCAGAATGGTATGTTTATATATACTATTCCCGACTGTCATCCTCAGCATTATGCCACAATTACCTAAACCTGCACATAGGCTGAATCATATTGACTTTAGTATTGTACAAGAAATTCTATAATGAATAGTACGTGTATACTCCAGTCTCGCTTTTCAGTCGACCATTGTATCTCCCCTTGCACACGCTTAGGGTGCATAGATCCTGAGAAATCAGTACCCAGAACAAAAGCCTCTGGTCGTAATAACGGCCTTGATACGCCTGGGCATTGAGTCAGAGCTTGGATGGCGTGTACAGGTACAGCTGCCCATGCAGCTTCAACACGATACCACAGTTCATCAAGAGTAGTGACGCGTATTGTGACGATCCGGTTGCTCGGACACCATTGACCAGACGTTTTCAATTGGTGGGAGATCTGGAGAATGTGCTGGCCAGGGCAGCAGTCGAACATTTTTTGTATCCAGAAAGGCCCGTACAGGACCTGCAACATGCGGTCGTGGTTTATCCTGCTGAAATGTAGGGTTTCGCAGGGATCGAATGAAGGGTAGAGCCACGGGTCGTAACACATCTGAAATGTAACGCCCTCTGTTCAAAGTGCCGTCAATGCGAACAAGAGGTGACCGAGACGTGTAACCAATGGCACTCCATACCATCAAGCCGGGTGATAAGCCAGTGTGGCGAAGACGAATACACGCTTCCAATGTGCGTTCACCGCGATGTTGCCAAACCATCATGTTGCTATAAACAGAACCCGGATTCTTCCGAAAAAATGACGTTTTGCCATTCGTGCACCCAGGTTCGTCGTTGAGTACACCATCGCAGGCGCTCCTCTCTGTGATGCAGTGTCAGGGTAACCGCAGCCATGGTCTCCGAACTGACGGTCCATGCTGCTGTAAACGTCATCGAACTGTTCGTGCAGATGGTTGTTGTCTTGCAAAGTCCCCATCTGTTGACTCTGGGATCGAGACGTGGCTGCTCGATCCGTTACAGCTATGTGAATAAGATGCCTGTCATCTCGACTGCTAGTGATACGAGGCCGTTGGGATCCAGCACGGCGTTCCATATTACCCTCCTGAACCCACCCATTCCATATTCTGCTAACAGTCATTGGATCTCGACCAACGTGAGCAGCCATGTCGCGATTCGATAAACCGCGATCGCGATAGGCTACAATCCGACCTTTATCAAAGTCGGAAACGTGGTGGTATGCATTTCTCCCCCCTACACGAGGCATCACAACAACGTTCCACCAGGCAACTCCGATCAACTGCTGTTTGTCTATAAGAAATCGGCTGGAATCATTCTTCATGTCAGCACGTTGGAGGTATTGCCACGGGCGCCAACCTTGTGTGAATGCTCTGAAAAGCTAACCATTTGCATATCACAGCATCTTCTTCATGTCGGTTAAATTTCGCGTCTGTAGCATGTCATCTTCGTGGTGTAGCAATTTAATGGCCAGTAGTGTATTTGTGGTGCGCTGCTTCTTGAGATATACTGTCCACATTGCTGGTTATGTTAATTTTGCAAGGAAGTGAGCTACTGCCGCGGAGTGTTTCACAGAACAGTACAGTAGGACAAGCAGTCGGAGCAGCATCCATCAAAGCCCTAGCCGCCTCGGGTTCTGTGGCGGGCAACAGGTAGCGAACAAGAAATAGTGTGTAGCAAGGCGCTGTGTGCCAGCACCCCCGTTGTGTCTCGCCGGCCGGCCCGTGGCGTTATTGCAGTGACCCGCCTCTGCTCGGCCCGCCTCGACTGCTGTTTGGATTCCGGCCAGCTGTTTGATCCGCGCCTGTGTGCGCACCGTGATTAATTTCAGCAAGCCGCATCCCGCATGTTGCAGAAGCCAATCCCGCTGACGCTGCTGTTTGTTCGAAACTGACGCAGTGTTACCTACACTGCCATAATAACTCTATAGCATTGTTTACTGACTACCATCTGCTCATTTGGTAGCCATTCATTATCCTTCGGCCTCGTCCCGTAAGTAAATTACTACGATCACTCTTTAGTAGAGTCACAATGCGTGCATAGACTGGAAGAGAGGCAGTTCTGTGATGCTGTTTTGGGGGATTTCTTAAAGACTCAACAGTTTAAGGGATGAACGGAAGAAAGTGCTAAGTCACAACATGGTATTTTGAGTTGTTGCGTATTGTACGTTTCGTTAAAATCAAGAAAAAGAACAGAAATATAAAGTTACCGCTTGAGGGCGTTACTGCAGCGTGTATGCAACATAGCGCGACTCCGATGCTGCTCCATAGACACCGATACGTGAGAAAGGTATCAGTGTGGTATTCTTATTTTTACAATGAGTTGAATACCCCTAGCTGCATACAGGCGTTGATATAAGTCAACGGGGACAGATGAAAAGGTGTGCCCCCACCGCAACTCCAACCCGGAATCTCCTGCTTACATGGCAGACGGTCTATCCATCTGAGCCACCGAGGACACAGAGGATAGTGCGCCTGCAGGGCCTTACCTCTAGCACGCCTCCCCTGAGACCCACATCCTCAACTTATTTTCCAGCACTATATTCATAGAGCCCCTGCCCGTTATACTCATTACTCGCGTCTTTTTGCCCATTCCTGTAAGAGTTCTGGCACTGTTTTTGCATCCGCACAGAAGAAGATGGTCAAATGGCCGGTGAGGATTTTATATATATATATATATATATATATATATATATATATATATGGGGGGGGGGAGTGGTATGTGTTGTTTCGGACAGTGCCCGAACACTTACGGGAATCGACAAAGAGCCGCGAGTAATGAGTATAATGAGCAGGGGCACTACGAATATAGTTCGGGACAGTAAATTGAGAATGTGGGTCTCAGGGGAGGCGTGCCAGAGATAAGTCCCTGCAGTCGCACTATCCTCTGTGTCCTCAGTACCTCAGCTGGATAGAGCGTCTGCCATGCAAGCAGGAGGATTAGGGTTCGGGTCCCGGTCGGGGCACACACTTTTAACTCTCCCAGGTGACTTATATCATCGCCTGTATGCAGCTAGGGGTATGCATTTCATTGTAATTTCACTCTAACGAGCTGCATGGTATCTGTTCTTTCGGACATGTCTTCCCATGTTGTGGTAAATGAGGAAACGTGAACTATGGCGTCATTACTACCAAATGCGCCCAGGAAGGAAGAACGTGCTGTTATTCTTTTTTGATTGCCCAAGAACGAACACCGGCTGACATTCGTCGGAGGATGAAGAATTTGTACGGGGAGCATGTCTGTCGATAACCACTGTATTGGAATGGTGCGCCAAGGAGTGCTGTTGCTTCATGTTAACGCACGTCCCAATATCGCAAATGTAATACAGACGTTACGTCAACTCAAGTAAGACAACCACCTCACAGTCCTTGTCTCTCTCCATTCGATGATCACGCCTCCGCTCCCTTCAAAAGTCGACGATTCCGGTCGGACGGGGATGTGCAGCAGGCAGTTACGGAATTTTTCACGCAGCAGGGCAGGGTGTTTACCGAATGGGTATCTTCAACCGCGTGCGTCGGTACAATGATTGTATAAATGCTCATGACTATTTTGCATGATAGGCATACTGATGCTGGAGTGTGAGGCCTTCGAACGGATATATTTTGATCTTCTCTTATAAAATAACACAAAGAAGTATCTAGCAGATAGGTTTTTCTCACAGTACATGTGGAAAAACTCGTCAGCATGCAGTAAATTCGAAAACACAGAGTTTAGGGTGATCAGACAAACCTCACTAAATTGAGAGCTACCACTTTCTTTTTCCGACCTCTTCAAATGTAATAAGTGATAAATTTTATTTCATTGTAACAGGAACACGGTCTCACATATAAAATGGCTTAAAGGGAACGGGTCGTGATGCGTTACAAGAGGGATCCCACCTTAAAACTAAAGTGTTGTAGTGAAAACCCATAAATATAAATGTTAAGTAGAAATTTGCGTTCCCCACCTCTCCACTTTCGAGTAAAATTGCATGGTAATGACCACTAAGTAAGTTTTCTTGGTCCATGACTGTGATGTGGTATGAATACTGAAACGTATCTCTCTCCATAACAACGAAAAATGTAAATGGAGCGGAATGTTATCTGAAATTTTTACGCAACCAGGCCAAAGTTATATGAGTCGTAGAACATGAAGGGCAAGCAATAGTTCCAACGTGACTGAGACAGTGTTGTAGCTTATCCTCCATGTTATACAATCTGCAAATGCAGAAAACAGTGTAAGAAACAGTCGAGAAATTTAGAAGGAGAACTAATGTTGAGGGGAAAAAACTAAGATTTTTAGGATTAGCGAATAACAAAGTAATTCTGTCACAGCTAGTAAATGACTTCAGAGAACAGATAAAATGAAGATACTTTTTTATGACGAATATTATCACAAGTTGACGAGTAGTGGAATGTAGTGAAATTAAATCAGATGATGCTGAGGAAATTAGGTTACCAAATAAGACAGTAAAACTCGTTGATGAGTGATATTATTGGGGCGGAAAAGTAACGGTCAGTGGGTGAATTAGTGGGCACAGAAAAAGTGTAGATCAACGATAGGAAGAAAGGAACTTCTGAAAAACAAATATTTGTTTGCATCGAACTTAAAATCAATTGTTAAGAACTCTTTTCTGAATGTGCGAATAATCCCCATGTCGATTTTTTAAAGGAAGGAACTCCTATGTATAAAATATCTTCAAATGTCTGATTACACTTCCAATTAGTTAATACGTTAAGTATTTGGGACTGACTGTGTAAGATCTTGATGATTGACATTTATGCCTCTTAATTCACCACTGGAGCTAACGTGGATTTCTGAAAAATAGCGGGAGAGAAGAACAGAAAGAACCCAGCAAATATCATCAACTCATCATCTGCGCCTGAAGATGGAAAGAAGTAGGCTTACCGCACCTCTCTCCCCCCCCCCCCCCTCGCTGAACTATTCAAGATTTTCCTATGCTAGGAAAACCTAAAATAACACAAGAAGAGGATGTTCTTGGAGGAGAAGAGGAAAAAGCAGACCATATTGCTCATATGCCCATATTGCTGCAGAGGCCGTAACGGAAGAAGAGGATACCTCTTAATGATTATACTGAGGCAGCATTATACATTAGTAAATTCGATCAATAATTATGTGAAATACGGAAGATAACTTTTTCCATAGACGCTGTTGGATAGGTAAAAGGCTACAGGGATTATGTGATTGTTTTAACTAGTTGGTAGCATAGATTTGTCTGGAGTGTAGCCTTGTGAGGCAGTTAATTGTGAACAATGAACACTGAAGTGAGGAAGAGGTTAGAACGTTTTGAAATCTGTTGCTGTGGGAGAATACTGAAAATTAGTTGAGGTGATCGAATAACTGAGGGGAAGGTACATATTCTAATAAGGAGAAAGGAAATTTGTCGAAAAACTTGACTAAAAGAAAGTATCAATTGACAGGACATATTCTATAGCTCGATATTTCCTCGTCAATTTTGTAATGGAGGGAGGTTTGAGGGGTAAAATCTGTACATGCAAATCGAGGTGGGACTACAGCAGGCAGGATGAAACGGGAAGTGGTTGTAGCAGTTGCGTATGGATGAAGAATTTTTCAACAGTAGACTAGCGTGGAGTGCAGCATAAAACCTGTGTTCAGACTGAAGACCACAAGATGAAGAAGAAGAAGAACAACAACAACATCTTTCTCCACAACACTCTTCATCTCCTCGCTAAACACTAAGATGTCTCCTTCTGCATGACAAGGAAATTGTTATTGTTTTGTGAGCCCTCGGCTTATGTTAAACATAGCTTCTCATTGTGTTCTGTCGACCTCAACAAATGCGTTTCACCTAATTGCAGTCACATTTATTCTCCGCGTTCTATAGCTGCATAGGAGATATGAACTGTGAATTGAAGTGATGCGAAGTTTCACTTAAATTCTCACTTAAATGCTGTATCTTAATTAAGGGTGACTTTTCTTCCCTTCACCAATATAGTCGAAAAATGTTGACGCGATTATCTACCGAAATATTTATCATTTAAGTGGGTAATAGAGTACTGACTTCAGGCCGCAAGTTCATTAAAAGGTGTGTAAACTACGTTTTATTTTCTACGGGACCGCTTACGAGGGCGTGCTGAAAAGTAATGTCCCTCAATTATTTTAGTCTGTCTCAATATCGATTTGAACTGTTACATGTCATGAATATTATTCGGTCGACATTTCCGCTTCTCTGGCGCCAGTTGTAACCCTCTTCCGGTAAAGGACTCCGAATTGTAGCGTTTAATATGGCAGTGTGTAACGTAATTACGAGGGGTATTCGTAAATTAAGGTCCGATAGGTCGCGAAATGGAAACGACAGCGAAAATCTTATGAATCTCTCCACAGACTTGTTGGGGCGTGATTTTAGTACGGCTGTCAATAGCGTCATGTTGCTCTTTTCAGTTCTGAGCACACAGTGAGCATGTAATGATGCCTGGAACAATAATGTCTCAGGTGAAGTATGGGTGCCCACAGAGATGTTTCGCCTGATACCGTGAAGCACTGCATAACGTATCTGTCATGCTTTTCCTTCTTCATGTTGATCTTAGACAGCACACTGCATGGCCGATAACGACGTCCCTGCAGCATTTTCGATGGGAAGTGTCTGATCACCAACCATACAGCCCGGACTTGGTTCCCTTTGATGTTTATCTCTGCTCACATGAAGCGCTGGCTATGTAGATAGATTTTGGCATAGGCTAAAAACTGCAGCATAGGCTAAAAACTGCAGATCAGCATAGAGAATTGACAGAAAGCCAAGCAAGTTGGTACATCACTATGATAAATCGCTACGTAGGTTCGGCGATTATGTAGAGAAGCAGATGAGAGGTGTAGCAAATTGTTGCAAATAAAACATATTTTTTTCACTGTAGTTTCCATTTCACCACCGATCGGACCTTACTTTCCGACAACCCCTGTATGATGGTGCGTGGGGAACAGCGTTGTGTTATCGAGTTTCTAACTGCAGAAGAGTTCATCCTCACATGGATCGTCCTCTCCTTCAGCATGACAATCCCAGACCACACAAGCGCGCTGAGACCTCTACAACAATCCGACACCTTGGGTTCACTATCATCGACCATCCTCGATACAGTCCCGACTTGGCCCCACCAGATTTTTACCGGTTTCCAAAACTTAAAGGACTTCATTTTCATAGTAATGAATCGGTCCAATCTGATGTGAGGCTCTGGATCCATCGACAAAGTCAACATTCTACATTGGCGCTATCAATGAACAGGTCTCTCGTTGTGAGAAATGTGTTCGTCGCCAGAGCGACTACTTTGAGAAATAAATGTGTCGACGTGAAGAATAAAGCTGTGGAATTTTAAAAAAGTTTGTTTTCTTCAAAAAGATTTAAGAATTTTACATAAAATGTTATGAGACATTACTGTTCTGTACGAACTCGTTATTTGCAAGTTTGCCATATTTGATAGTAGATTGCTATGGAAATATGCGTCTCAGCTAAGCCTCAACGTATTTAGTTTACTTGGCAAGGCTAGATAAGCTCACCGGATATAAAACAGTCACCCCAGTTCTCACCCGTAGATGAATTCTTAGGCGTTTACAGGTGGCGCAGCAATCTAATCACATGCTCAATTGAAAGCCCAGTGCCCCTGAGTATAAGGTAGTAGTGATCAGTGAGACGTTTGTTTTTCAAGCCGACATTGTACGTAAACATGTATAAATGTACGAACGTGACAGAGCGGCAAAAAGCGGCAATCAGGTTTGGCCGCGTCCATGGACGTACGGTGAGTGAAGCTGCTGGATTTGCTAGTATTTCGCGGCAGACTCCAAAACATACGCTTTTCATATTAGGTGCATTGTGCTGCCACCTGCCGCCAGATACTGCATATCAGCGACCTCAGTAGTCATTAGACATCGTGAGAGAGCAGAATTGGGACCTAGAACGTGGTCAGGTGATTGGGTGTCACTTGTGTCATACGTCTGTACGCTAGATTTCCACACTCCTAAACATCCCTACATCCACTGTTTCCGATGTGATAGTGAAGTGGAAACGTGAAGGGACACGTACAGCACAAAAGTGTAGAGGCCGACCTCGTCTGTTGACTGACAGAGAACGCCGACAGTTGTAGAGGGTCGTAATGTGTAATAGGCAGACACCTATCCAGACCACCGCAGAGAAATTCCAAACTGCATCGGGATCCACTGCAAATACTATGACAGTTAGGCGGGAGGTGAGAAAATTTGGATTTCATGGTAGAGGGGCTGCTCGTAAGCCACACAACACGCCTGTAAATGCCAAACGACGCATCACTTGTTGTAAGGAGCGTAAACGCTAGACGACTGAAGAGTGGAAAAACGGTAGAGGGGCTGCTCGTAAGCCACACAACACGCCTGTAAATGCCAAACGACGCATCGCTTGTTGTAAGGAGCGTAAACGCTAGACGACTGAAGAGTGGAAAAACGTTGTGTGGAGTGACGAATCACGGTACACGAAGAGGCGATCCGACGGCAGGGTGTGGGTATGGGGAATACCCGGTGAACGTCATCTGCCAGCGTGTGTAATGCCAACAGTAAAATTCGGAGGCGGTGGTGTTATGGTGTGGCCGCGTTTTTCATGAAGGTGGCTTGCACCCTTCGTTGTTTTGCGTGGTACTATCACAGCACAGACCTACATTGATGTTTCAAGCACATTCTTGCTCCCCACTGTTGAAGAGCCATTTGGGGATAGCGATTGCATCTTTCAACACGATGGAGCACATGTTAATAATGCGTGGCCTGTGGCGGAGTGGTTACACTACAATACCATCCCTGTATTGGACCGGCCTGCACAGAGCCCTGACCTGAATCCTATAGAACACCTTTGGGATGTTTTGGAACGCAGACTTCGTGCCAGGCCTCACGGAACGACACACGATACCTCTCTTCAGTGCAGCACTCCCTGAATAATGAGCTGTCATTTCCCCAAGAAACCTTCCAGCACACGACTGAACGTATGCCTGCGAGAGTGGAGGCCGTTATCAAGGCCAACAGTATACTGAATTCTAGCATTACCGGTGGAGGGCGCCACGAGCTTGTAAGTCATTTTCAGCCATATGTCCGGATATTTTTAATCACATACTGTATCTACAAGCAGACTCTAACACAAGTGGCCACAAAACACGACGTCCGAATAGTGGTCGGAAAATGAACCTGAGTGTGAGAAAAATGGGGACACGTTTCACGGAGTGTCACTCATAACCGTTTCCAAACCCGAATGCAATTACTGCAGGCAGTAGGTGAGAAAACACTGCGACGGGAACTGCATGCCACGAACTTATGGAATCGGTCACCTCGCAAGAGGTCACTGCCCACACAGGCACGTAAAGACGACTAGGAAAATTCATCGGGCTGGAAGAATATGTCACTGGTTATCTGAACATTCCCTCACCCTATTACACCTCAACTGGTCTGCTAAACCTCTTGACTTGAACACCATAGAAGTTCTGTGAAACATGTTGGAACTGCGGATAAACTGCGACATCAGCATATTGGTGGAAATGCGCGGCAAAACCGTCAGGAAGTGGCTTACGCTGTATGCAAAAATCTGCAAAAGCGTGTGGGTGCACTTCCTAACAAAATCCACGCTATTATCAAGTCTAGGGTCGGATCTACACGGTATTAAATGACGGTTGTAACGATTTCTCTATGGGTGAATAATTTTTTGTCCGGTGAGCTTATATGCTGCCTATAATACATTTAACGAACTAACATTCAGAATCTTGCTTTCCGCGAAATTCGGGAATAGTATACCAGTTCAGAACCCTGACAGAAATTACGAGGCGACAGGTATCCACAAACTCAAAAATCCGTTCTTTCATTGTTCTCAGAAAGTTAGTGTGTAATAAACGTCTTGATTTTTTCTTGCTTATTTCACTTCTACAGCTGTTGGAGAAAAGCTGCACGTCAAGGTACACATTCGTTATATAACCACGAACTGCGAAATGTTTCTAAATCCGATATTAGAGGGATTATATTCCTCTTAAATATCCTGTTTCCTCTGAATCAAGTTACAATAGCTGAAAGGAGAGATAGTATTAGTGGATTGTTTTACAAGCATTACGCTAATACTTGCACTATTTGTGGCATATAAACGAGAAGGAACATTTTCGGTCTGTAAACAAGTGTGCAATAACGTAATCACTATCCACAGAGAGAGTGCGAGCAGTATTCGGCTGGCTGTGTGACGAAAGTGAATTATTTTCCAGAAGTTTACGCCGTGTGGGTTCCACTCCTTCGCACTCTCTCCTTGCCTCACGGCCTCTTGAGCAGACGGATTATAAGAACTACGTCAGGAGTATATTCTTGTTCTTCCCGCGGGAGAGCTGTTCCACAGTTGTGTTTGTTTTGCACTTGTTCTGCCGGACTCCACCGCTGTGCTTGCACAGCGGACCTGAGACGGAGTCCGCCTGCGTGTCCGTTTGTGTGTGTGTGTGTGTGTGTGTGTGTGTGTGTGTGCGTGCGGGAGTGTTCGTGTATGTGGGAGCGGGCGGAGACGTTGGGGTGGAGGGTGTTTGCTCTTCCAACCTTGCACTGCGCTGTTGGAACTGCGTGTGTGTGTGTGTGTGTGTGTGTGTGTGTGTGTGTGTGTGTGTATGCTGCTTCCCAGGACTGCCTCTCTGTCTTGTATCATGCAACACCGTCTGCTAGGTCGCTACTCTTTTTCAAAATGGCGTGAGCCATATCAGAATAGACTTTCTTTCACCTCACAATTCTCTCACACAGAGAGATTGTTGAATTAAGCAGTTTTTGTAAATATCATAACGTAGCATATGCTTGTCAGTTGTTACTGCGGAATACTTCAGCTACAAAAGACTAGATTCTTAATGAGCTACCTGTGAGGCAGGAGGAAACAATGACGGTTTCAGTACAGATTTTTTGGAGTATTCTGACAGGGAAAAGTAGTATTCTGTATGCTGTCCTATCTAAGTTACCAATTCGTGTGTAGCGAGATGCCAGGCTTATTAATTATAGCAGGATACAATGTTTTAAGAACTGTTGAGGTGGAATGGGATGAGGTGTATACAGACAGATGGTAATGTTGAATTGAATATAATCCTCCGTTAATTTGTGGCAATAACTAAAACTACCTGCCCAAAAACATACACAGAAAGTCTATTAAAGGAGGAAAACAAATAAGACATGGGGGCCTGAGAGGATTAAAATACAGCGAAAAACAACAAAAGAAATTTCATTTAATCTGCAAAAGAAGTCCAGTACCTCTAATATTCTGCAAAAAAATATTGAGAAGCATTAAGATTTCCAGAAATATCAACATCAAGACAGAAACAATAACGTACACAAAAAAATTCAAACTGAGTCAGAAACAGTGAAACGAGATGCAGGACAGGCAGCCAGTACAGAAGCCACTATCACAATTAATACGAATGATAATTTTGTGTCGGTAATAACAAGTTGCGAGTACTTGTAACAAGCACTTAGCGTATGTAGTAGCTAAAATATAATTAACGGGTTTATTTGAAGATGAAGGGAATATGTCAAAAATATCGTTCCGTAAAACTTTAAGCAACAAGAAATACTACCAACATCCCTCACTTAAATAAATAGAATTATGTAAGTTCTCAAAAGCAAAAGCTCATATTATGCTAAGGGAATCTGAAACGTAATTCTGAAGAGCTATGTAATAACTTCTACAGTGATCTACATCTACATCTACATCTACATTTATACTCCACAAGCCACCCAACGGTGTGTGGCGGAGGGCACTTTCCGTGCCACTGTCATTACCTCCCTTTCCTGTTCCAATCGCGTATGGTTCGCGGAAGGAACGACTGTCTGAAAGCCTCCGTGCGCTCTAATCTCTCTAATTTTACATTCGAGATCTCCTCGGGAGGTATAAGTAGGGGGGAGCAATATATTCGATAGCTCATCCAGAAACGCACCCTCTCGAAACCTGGCGAGCAAGCTACACCGCGATGCAGAGAGCCTCTCTTGCAGAGTCTGCCACTTGAGTTTGTTAAACATCTCCGTAACGCTATCGCGGTTACCAAATAACCATGTGACGAAACGCGCCGCTTTTCTTTGGATCTTTTCTATCTCCTCCGTCAACCTGATCTGGTACGGATCCCACACTGATGAGCAACACTCAAGTATAGGTCGAACGAGTGTTTTGTAAGCCACCTCCTTTGTTGATGGACTACATTTTCTAAGGACTCTCCCAATGAATCTAAACCTGGTACCCGCCTTACCAACAATTAATTTTATATGATCATTCCACTTCAAATCGTTCCGCACGCATACTCCCAGATATTTTACAGAAGTAACTGTTACCAGTGTTTGTTCCGCTATCATATAATCATACAATAAAGGATCCTTCTTTCTATGTATTCGCAATACATTACATTTGTCTATGTTAAGGGTCAGTTGCCACTCCCTGCACCAAGTGCCTATCCGCTGTAGATCTTCCTGCATTTCGCAACAATTTTCTAATGCTTCAACTTCTCTGTATACTACAGCATCATCCGCGAAAAGCGGCATAGAAGTTCCGACACTATCTACTAGGTCATTTATATATATTGTGAAAGGCAATGGTCCCACAATACTCCCCAATGGCACGCCAGAGGTTATTTTAACGTCTGTAGACGTCTCTCCATTGATAACAAAATGCTGTGTTCTGTTTGATAAAAACTCTTCAATCCAGCCACACAGCTGGTCTGATATTCCGTAGGCTCTTACTTTGTTTATCAGGCGACAGTGCGGAACTGTATCGAACGCCTTCCGGAAGTCAAGAAAAATAGCATCTACCTGGGAGCCTGTATCTAATATTTTCTGGGTCTCATGAACAAATAAAGCGAGTTGGGTCTCACACGATCGCTGTTTCCGGAATCCATGTTGATTCCTACATAGTAGATTTTGGGTTTCCAAAAACGACATGATACTCGAGCAAAAAACATGTTCTAAAATTCGACGTCAGAGATATAGGTCTATAGTTTTGCGCATCTGTTCGACGACCCTTCTTGAAGACTGGGACTACCTGTGCTCTTTTCCAATCATTTGGAACCTTCCGTTCCTCTAGAGACTTGCGGTACACGGCTGTTAGAAGGGGGGCAAGTTCTTTCGCGTACTCTGTGTAGAATCGAATTGGTATCCCGTCAGGTCCAGTGGACTTTCCTCTGTTGAGTGATTCCAGTTGCTTTTCTATTCCTTGGACACTTATTTCGATGTCAGCCATCTTTTCGTTTGTGCGAGGATTTAGAGAAGGAACTGCATTGCGGTCTTCCTCTGTGAAACAGCTTTGGAAAAAGGTGTTTAGTATTTCAGCTTTACGCGTGTCATTCTCTGTTTCAATGCCATCAACATCCTGGAGTGTCTGGATATGCTGTTTCGAGCCACTTACTGATTTAACGTAAGACCAGAACTTCCTAGGATTTTCTGTCAAGTCGGTACATAGAATTTTACTTTCGAATTCACTGAACGCTTCACGCATAGCCCTCCTTACGCTAACTTTGACATCGTTTAACTTCTGTTTGTCTGAGAGGTTTTGGCTGCGTTTAAACTAGGAGTGAAGCTCTCTTTGCTTTCGCAGTAGTTTCCTAACTTTGTTGTTGTACCACGGTGGGTTTTTCCCGTCCCTCACAAAATGACTCTGAGCACTATGGGACTCAACTTCTGAGGTCATTAGTCCCCTAGAACTTAGAACTAGTTAAACCTAACTAACCTAAGGACATCACAAACACCCATGCCCGAGGCAGGATTCGAACCTGCGACCGTAGCAGTCTTGCGGTTCCAGACTGCAGCGCCTTTAACCGCACAGCCACTTCGGCCGGCCGTCCCGCACAGTTTTACTCGGCACGTACCTGTCTAAAACGCATTTTACGATTGCCTTGAAATGTATATGTAATACATCACTGGCACAGCAAATTCTTTAAGACAGGATAAAATATGCCATAATTCTGCCTCTTCGAAAGAAAATTCACAAAAAAATTGAAGCAGTTATCATTTAGTTACCTTACTGACGTCTTTTCCTAAAATATTTTAATAAGAAGTACTGAAGAGTTGTCTCACATTTAAGCAGAAGTTAATTTTTAGCGCGATACTGTTTGGAATCCATAAACAATGCTCTACTGAGAATGATATTGATGTACTCATTCACCAAATCGTACAAGCCTTAAATAAGAATTTATCGCTAGCTGGTAATCTTTGTGATGTGTCTTAATTAATTAATTAGTTTCATATTCCATGGACCATTTGTACCATAAATCGTAATAAGTGGGCTCTGAATGTGTAGACCATGTTACTCTCTTGGGCAAGCTAAATTTTGTGGAACAGATGGCTTTACAAACAACTGTTTTGAATAATACTTAAGAAACAAAACGCAAAACGTGGTGATGAATAATTCAAGCAATGTTTAAGAACTCAAAAAAGGAGCATCACAGGATACAATTTTTCTTGTTCTTTATATTTGCGAGTGAACTTTCACGTAAGATTCATCAAGCAGAAGTGGTACTTTTCGGACGATACTAGTTTTTTAATAAATCCGATTAGAGGGAAAGCAACAGAAGAGATTTTTCATAATTTTTTAAAAGAATTATCAAGTGGTTCTCTGAGTAGAAACTGTTCCCTAAGTTTCAGAAAACACAGTATATTCAGTTTTCTGCAACAGATAGTCAGCCAAACAACTGACGCAGAACATGAACAGGAGTCTACTCAGATAGTTCCAATATTTTTGGTATAGACATAGACAAAAACTTGAACTGCAAGAAACATATACTGAGCTGCTCAAACAAATTAAGTTCAGTTACTTTTACTTCTCATGTAAGGGCTACTCTTGATGTTAACGGCTCTGTCTTCTAACACTGCATACTTCCAATCAATAAATCCTTATTGTATAATTTCTGGCGTCACTCATCACTTCTGCGACAGAGTGTTGATTGCACAAAAGTGAGCAGCAAGAATAACATGTGGTGTTTACCCTCAGTCATTTGTCGATACCTCTTTAAGGAGTTAGGCATTTTAACCGCAACTTCACAGTAAAAGTATTCGCTGTTGATATTCGTCATAAATACTCCATCAGAATTTGAGAAGTATAGCAGCCACCGTACGTACAACGCTAGGAAGAAATGTAAATTGTTATTGGATTTTTAAAGGAAACGAAAACATCGGCCGCATTTGAGCATAGAAATAAATTTAACGTGACAAGTGAAAATTAGAATCGGACAGGGATTCGAACTCGGATTTCCCACTCTACGCAGGCGGTCGCCTTAAGCGCTTTGGGCATCCCGCCATGCTTTCGATCCCAGTCAAATTAGTTTCAACCCTCCACACACTAGTGCTGCCCACTGTCTGCCTAAAGCTTTTGACAGAGTACCTCAAGAGCTCGGACATAGTGCGCACCCGCACTGATTTTGCAAGGAGCAGTTTATGTTCATAGATATTACTACTTGCGTGTGTGGTGTCCGTTCTGTTGGACATGTCCGACGTAATAGACACCAACAAACAGGTTGTTGTATCGGACGAAAGTGCTCACATTGGTGCAACGAAAACTCTGGTTTGCTCCAGGAGGAGACCGGGTGGATACTATACACATAACGTATTAGCTCACCTTATTACAACATAGATATGAAGAATTACTGAAATGTATACAATTCATTATCACAGTAATGTCATACGTATTTAAAATTGACCCTGAACTTTTACGTAACACTTGATACAGACAAATTACAAATCTCTCACTAAGAGTACATTCTAAGAGTACATTTAACAATAACTTTCATGTACCCGCCTGCCTAATATGGTGATCACACTGTTTGATTTACTAAGAGACGATGATGTTGTCACACTCAATGACAGCAGACTGTGCCGAGTGGTTGTAAGTAGAAGATCCGTTACGGCAGCATAGCGAAACGTTTCTAGGTGTAGCTACACTTGTGTCGCTCATTCGTCGATGCGGCTTTCAGTGACTTCTGTTTGTGTTGTGAGGCACCAACCTTGCCTTGACGTCTCGCTCTATGGGCGGCATCACACATATATAGTAATATCTGTGAGCATAGGCGGCTCACGGTATTTGGACAGTTTATCCGAACTCTTGCGGGATTCAGCAGAATAGTGCGAGCAAAGAAGTTACTGGACAGTGGACATTACTAGTTTGTGACAAGTTGAGAAATTTGATCGGATTGGAAGCGCGTCGGGATGTCCGAGGGGGCAGACTGGTCGGATAAAGCGGGATATCCAAGTTAGAGCCCCGGCCCAGCACAAATTATTATTTGTCACCTGTGAATTTCTTCAACTTTTGGCCGATGTCTTCGTTCTGCTTAAAACTCTTGTATGTACGTGCAGCCGCTGTATCATTAATAGGTGTCTGTTCCGTCGGACAAAAAATGGCTCTGAGCACTATGGGACTTAACTTCTAAGGTCATCAGTCCCCAAGAGCTTAGAACTACTTAAACCTAACTAACCCAAGGACATCACACACATCCATGCCCGAGGCAGTATTCGAACCTGAGACCGTAGCAGTCGCGCGGTTCCAGACTGTAGCGCCTAGAACCGCTCGGACATCCTGGCCGGCTCTGTCGGACATGTCGAACAGCTCTCATATACAAGGTGGCCAGAAACAGACTAAAAACCTTGTAAGGGTACTGCAGGGTAGGCTGTGCTGAGAAATAATTAAGAAACAAATTGGATACGTTGCGTCGTTTCCAGGTTAGTTAACGTTGAAATTGGCCTTCCGGGCAATAACACACACTAGTTCTAGCGGCCTTGAAAGTGCGTTCCAAGCAAAGTGCTGTAATTGAGTTTCTTTTGGCGGAAGACCAGAGCATCCTCAGACATTCATACATGCTTGCAGATTATCTGCGGAGAAGTGGCAATTAATAAAACCATGGTGAGTCGTTGGAAGAAGCGTCCGTCATCACCGCACCGAGATCGCTCAAACCTGACCCATCTCCAGTGTGCCGGAATGCCGCACACAACTGTGACTCCTGCAATGTTGGAACAAACAGACACTCTCATTCGAGGTGGTCGACTGTTCACCTTGCTGACAACTGGGATGTCTGTAATGCAGAAACACTCGTTCACCAGTTTTGGTAATCAAAGGCATATGCACAGTGCGTTCCTCGCCGCCCAAGAGAAGACCATAAAGAGTAATGAAGGACCATCTGTGCGGAATTTTATGTGCGTCATGGCGATGGCCTTCTGGGATTCTGAAAGTGTTATTCTGTTCGATGTCTATTCTGAAGGGCGTTGTCCTTCCTTCAGGAAAGTGAAGAAACGAATTCAGCATATTCGTCGCCACAAACAATGCAAACGAAATTCTCCTTCCTCAGAAAACGCTTGGTCTCACACAAGTCTGCGCACCTGAGAGGAGGTAACAAAACCTCATTGGAGTCTTCTCTGGCAGTCATCCTATAACTTGGCCTTCCGCCTACCAGCGGTTTGGCCCAATGGGGGATGCACTCCACGCCACGACAAGCAGTACGTGGATGATGGGGAGGTTATTGATGCAGCAAGACATTGGCTCCGACCTCGGCCAGTAGAGTAGTCCGATAGGAGCATACAGGCCCTGCCAGTAAGGTGACGAAAGGTCGTCGCTCTGAATGGAGATTACGTAGAAAAAGAGTGGGGAATAATACGGTGTAAACATCATACCATATTGTCAAAGACTTTCACTGTTCCTGTAAGTACATGAGGACTTACAGCCAGGCTTTCGCCAACATGGCGACTATAACGAGCTCCTCTGCGATGGGCGCTAACTACGCGGACGCCACATGTCAACTGCTGCAGGTCACCAACTAAAGTGGGGTTTTGTGGTTATGCAGGGCCCTATATAAAAACTCAGTCCCAGCAAGACAGCAGCGGACTGTGAGTGCAGGTACGGTTCCTATGAAAAAACTATGTTCGTCTTGTAATCTAGTCCTGAGGGAAGTTTCCATATCTGTTAGGCTGCCATTACCAGGCTCATACTAAACGCCAGCTACCTTCCAGGAAGATGTCCCTACACTCCTGGGATCCTTCGTAAAATCAAGGAGGATGTCTATCAGGCATTGGTATCTAGATGACCAAGAAAATTTATAGTTTGAAAGACGACGAATTAAAATTGACCTCACTCAGAATTGCTCTTGTACAAATTATAATATTTTATTTTCTGTCTCATGCTCGTCTGAGTGACACTTGGAAATCAAGAGGAAAGTGTTTTTTTTTCCTCTAATTTCTAATTTAATACCTCAACAAAATAATTTTAATGCGCTGTAAGGGAAAATGACAAAAATTCACGAGAAAATACAAAGGTATTATCCAAATGCAATTCAAGTCGGTTCATGTGATGTACATGTACAGACAAAGAAATGATTACAATTTCAGAAAAATTGGATGATATATTCAAGAGAAAGAGTTCACGAATTGAGGAAGTCAGTAACCCGTTGGTCCATCTCTGGCTCTCATGCAAGCAGTTATTCAACAGACTGAGACTGGCATTTCTAGATAGACTTTTTTTCGTATCCTCCTGAGTGCATTGCACCAAATTCTGTCCACCTGGCGAGTGAGATCGTGAAAAATCTCGAAATGGTTGGAATGCTCCAAGCATTCTCAATTGGAGAGAGATCCGGAAACCTCGTTCGGCAGTGTGGGGGTTTGGCAATCACGGAGACCAGTAATAAAAACTCTTTCTGCGTGCAAGCGGTCATTGTCTTGCTGAAATGTAAGCCCTGGATGGCTTACCATGGAGGTCCGTAAAACGAGGCGTAGAATATCGCCAACGTACCGCTGTGCCGTAGGGGTACCGCGGAGAACAACCAAAGGGCTCACTCAATGAAAAGAAATGGCACCTCAGACCGTGACTCCTGCTTGCCGGGCCGTATTCCGGGCGACACTCAGGTTGGTATACCAAAGTTATCCGAGGCGTCTCCAGACACATTGTCGATGCTGGAATCTCGTTGACTAGAAGAGAATTGTTTCCCGTAATGAGTCCTGCTTCAAAATGAGCCCCCACGGTTCTAGATATGCCGCGAGCAGTAATGGGATATCAACCTGATTGTCAACCGTCATGCGATCAGTATGACAGAGATATGGTCGAGAGTGACATTTCTTTTCATAGCAGGACACCTTTGGCTGTCAACCACGGCGCTCTTAATAGCACAATGATACGTCGACGATATTCTATACCCCGTTTGTTTGCCCTTCAAGCGTAGCCATCTTGGGCTTATATTATCGCAAAATAATGCCCGTCCGCGCATGGTGAAAGTTTTGTTTGCTTGTCTTCGTGCGTGCCAAACCACACCGTGGCCAGCGAGGACGAATGGTCTCTACAAAATTTAGAGCGTTTGAAGCGTTATAGGCACTTCCTCAATCGAGCTCGGGACTCTGACAGCTAACAAACCGATTTACAGGACATTCAGCTGCACTGTCAATCAATGGCCAGCCGAATAACTGCTTGCATAAGGGCCAGAGGTGCATCAACGCGTTATAGACTTGGTCAATTTGTGAATTTGTTTCTCTTGGATAAATCATCCATCTTTTCTGAATTTTTAATCATTTGCTTGTGTGTACATGTACATCTCATCTATCGATTTCTGTCCCATTCGGATAATTCTTTCACGGTGCCGTTTGTTTTTTAATGACGTATTACACACATCCAAATACATAACACGGACAATGTAAAATTTTCATAATGTGAGCTAACAGGTAAGTAAATCAGTATTGTTTCAGAAACATCAATATATCTATATTGTATGTTCATGTTCTGTTTATCATTAGTTCCACGGTAATGGAGTTTATTGAGCGTGTGTTATCTATTAGTTTCTCCAAATAAAGATTTAATGTTACGTATCGTTGTTAGCTTACTGCTGGTTGCTAAGCATTTTACGTTAGCTTACATTTCTCACTAGATAATGGAAGCTATTATTCACGTTACAGTATTAATTTTACACACTCATACTCTGGAACGATCCAGTAAATACAAGAAACAAAATTTGATTTATCGTGTGAGAGTACTTCGTATAAACAACTGGATCTCTCCAGATAAAAATGACAAGAAACTGAAAGAATGCTCTTGCATAAATAGCGTGGACCACTAAATAAGAGAAGGAAATAGACTTGGCCACTGTTTCTATGTTTCGATACAGTGTATCGATACCTGGAACTGTTTCAGTGTTTCGGAAAGTCTATGGTTCACTGTATCGAAACAGTGGTGTTTCATTCCGCCCCTGTCTCGGATCTCGAGCCAGACACAGAAACTGTATCGTTGTTTCAAAATAAGACTGTTTCAGTCCACCTGTGACTGGAACGGACTAATTGTATCGAAACAGTGATGTTTCATTCCGCTCTGTGTCGGACGAGATTCGGGCTCGGCACAGGTACTGAAACACAACATACCACTTCATGAAACACTTTCAAGAGTGTCGAAATCTTTTGACAAGCAATAGCATCCGAAAATAAAGCTTCGTTTCTAGCTGACTGTCCTATTCCGAAATGGCGTAACATCTGCTGTATAAACACTAACCAAACAATAAAACAACGCATACTATTCACATTCAAAATAATAAATATGTGAAAATCATTCAGTTAAATTACACTTTTTTTATAACATACGCTTCTCTGTTCATGTACAGAAATCATATTAAGAAACGCAAGTAAGACTACAACATTTTAAATAAAAAAAGGCGTAGAGTGACAGTTATTAGACGTACATAAATTTGATGTAGGTATAATTGCAAGCAATCTGTTTGACATATCACTGATAGTGTAAGGGTGAACGGAAAGCATCGTAAATTTATAGCAACGGTTCGAAACACCTTGAAACACAAAAATTTTTTTCTGTTATCATTTGTTATTTATTCGAATTATTTGGTGTTATTTGTGAGTCTATAGTTACTGTGTCTATTATCCACAATGATTCCGTTTGTGTGCATGGAAATTAGTAGGATGGGTATATTAGCCATACTAATGGAATGTGGGAATCCCAGTAGCATATCCGTTGTTTCTGCAGTTTGCTCCCACCCCCAGTTCCGTTCGTGGTGGTTCTTCTGTCTTCAGATATGGCTGTCCTCAACCAATTGAAAAGTATGAAAGTCACACGACACGAAAGCAGCGCATTTGCTGAAGGAAATACGAAACTACCAAGACGCCTAAGTGATAGTTTCATACTTTCTACGATATGATTAGCGCTCTCGCACCTCATTTATGTTTATGTGGACATACTTATACAGTAGACATTCAAGATTATAAAATGTGTAGATTTATTAGATTACAAAACACAAACTGTTTCACTGTTTCGAAACATTACATCGTACTGTTTCATTAGTTTCGAAACAGTTACGTGTTTCAGTTTGCCCATCTCTAGAGGGAAACGTTAAATCTGGGCATAATTTCTGAATATCATTGCTCACTGTGCTCATAAGGCACTGTTTGTTGAGTCTTCATGTGTTTCTGTTAGTACATTTGTGACCAAACATGTACCCAAGAAAGTTTCTCCGTCATATCATACGACGCGATCTCTGGTGCTTCCGGCCTAAAATTATTGCTGTATCAAGGGAATAATGATATATAATTTTTGTCCTACTTTCGTCTGCGGGACACAGAAAACGGGGAGGAAAATGATTCATTTTAATGTAAAGCATAATTCCAAACAAGGTACATACTTTAATACAATCTTTCGCCTAGGTAATGAAGTGTGGGCCTAATGTCAGGGACACTGACAAGTAGCAAACGTGCTGGTCTGTGACTGCCCAGTCGCCCTCCGTCTCGGGGAAATCACTTTTTGTTGTACCCGAGGTGCAAGGAGCCCGTATGACTAAGTCCCAATTTTACTCGAAGGGAATGACTTCGTGAAACCTGAAGGGTCACATAATAATCCATACGTGCACGAAGTCAACCACAAATCTTTTGACATATTTCGGGATTACCCGAGTTGGTGGATTGTTTTGCTGAGGGCACGTGTCTCATGTGCCAGTACCGTAGGCGAATAAAAATACTCTTTGTAGGACACAAAGTCCCTGTGTCCTTTACTACTGAGATGCGATCGGTAGGCAACTCTTAGCGGGACCATCTTACCTCGAGTAATCGTTCTCCTAAACGAGAGTACTCCATCACTTGCCAGTCTAGCGCTCCATTGGCAAATGGAATGCATCACGTTATGCGGTTTTCGATTTTGTTGCATTTTGCTTCAATGTGTACTAGCTGATAACTTCAGACGTTAGTTCAGTTTGCTAATTGCGGGTGTTCCCCCTTTCTTATGTTATCTTTGTGTCGCGTGGCTTGTGGCCAGAGCAGTATCCTTGAATGTATACTAAGATCAAACTTTGTGGAGTTGTTGGAATTAGCGCGGATTCAGGAAATAATCACACGTGTAAAAGACAGCTTGTTCTGTTCAAACATGGCGTCTTGGAAACAACAGATGCATGGAACAGGTAGATTACATCTTCTTAGATTTCCGTAAGGCGTTATACACAGTACCATATCGAAGATAAGATCATACGGAGTATCTTCACAGATATCTGATTCGCTCTATGAATATTTGACTAATAATGCCCAGTACGTTTGGACAGAGAGTGATTGACAGAAACCATGGTATGAAATGGGATGATCTCGTAAAATCGGGATTAAGAAAGCGAATGCAGGACCTAGATTTTCTGGAAGATGATCTTGGAAAGTGTGGTGCGTGGAAGGAAATAGCAAACAAGACGCTAGTGTGACCAATTCTAGAATACTGTTCCAATGTTTGGTGCCCCTATCAAGTAGTCATGGCAATAGACACTGAACGAATTCACAAGCGATCTGTTACAATCGTAACAAGTTGCTCGCGAAGAAATCTGCCTTTGACTTCACAAGTTTAACTCTGAACGTTACTGAACGATGTATATCTTGTTCAAACCATTTTTGAGCACTGAAAGAACGGTGTATTACGGTAACTGGAAGGAAATTTTGTGGCAATATAACAATATTCTATAGCTGTGTGCCTTTAGATCGTTTGTGAACCGGTATAAAAGTGACATACGTATCAATGTCATTCCAGATAGGAAGAATTTCATTCGTTACAGTACTTGTGGAACAGTCACTTGTCGATACTATTTATGCTGTCATCGGGTAATATACGTACGTTCGTTTGAAGTACGTATGCTTGATCGGAATGGAATCACAAGCTGGCAAGAAGGCCTCTTGTTGTAGACAGGGAGCTAAAATTAAAATAGCAATATTTTCACATAGTAAAAATTAAACTACATTTTATTAGAGATTTGTTTTCTTATGAAAGATGCCAAAAATTACTCACTTCGAAGAATTCACGAGTATCTGGTCCATTAGGACATACGAAATTACACATTACCTTTTTACAAGCATTCTTTAAATTATTCGGTAATTACGTCACTGTTGTATGTGATATTTTTTTCAGTAAATAACATCGTTCTCAAGTAATATGACGTAAAATTTACCTTAATATGAACAATTGTTTTTCTAAAAACTTATGTGCCTACGCTCTTCATCAAAGTCAGTGGTCTTTCACCAATATTATCACATTAACACATTACACTATTACTGACGCGGGCTCCGTTTTAGTTGCTTTGATTGCTATTAAACTAAGTTAGCTTTGAGAATTCTGACTGCACCATCATAATGCAAATTCTCGAAGTAGCACGTTACGTCCAGTGCGGGCAATTACGCAAGGCGGTCATAGAATGCCAACTTCATCGTTGCTCTTAAACTTAACGATTTACGTTGATAGTTTCGTCGTTCTTTCACAGCTACGGAAACTTTATACTTGCAAGACAATGAAGAACTTCTGCATTTCTGTTAAATTGTCGGATCGTAAGACAGTAAAAGATACAGTAACGCGGAAAAATAGTTAGTCAAACTGTTCGTTTTTCACAAAAATAAAACGTTAATTGTTAAAAAGAAAAAATCAACATCGGAATTACGTACTGTGAACTTTGTAAGGGGAGCGGTGAATTTTGGTCACTGCTATTCATTTAATGTATATGCAAAAGACCGCGCAGAGGGACTAAAAGCTAATGCAAGAAAAGAAGAGAAAGTATTAGTGGAACCGATGCCAATCAATCATAGAAACACAACCATAGAAAAACAACCACAGGGCCGAGAATAAGTGTCTCATAAAACTTTCAAAGGCAAGGTAACACAATCTATAAGCTAAGGAAACGCAAAAAGCCGTGATAGTTTTCAAGTAGAAATGACAATGGTGATTTCATAATCTTCCAAGCTAACGATACACATATTGCAGGAAACAAAGGACAAATACTCAGGAAGCCAGGTTAAATAATTTGAGTGGAACAATGAGGAGCATCGCAGTGGAAAGTGTTTTCCGGCGTACAGTGTACGAGTAGGCTGAAATGTAACTCTAGCTAGAAATGATAAAATAATTTCTTAAAGTCACCCAACGGCCAACACGGCTCTGGACAAGGTGAGCATGGTTTTACTGATAAAGCTGTTTTATTAAAACTACAGCAGCGCAGCTGATACTTGTGGCGGGTATCAGCCAATCAAAGGTGATCCTCTTTCGACACTGCGGTTGAAGTACATGATTGGGAAGATCGAATTAAGTGGCGATTAGGGAGTTCTTCCAGGGAGAGGCCGATGGGCAATTGCGCAATAAATTGTTGACGAAATTACTGTTGTCGTGGTTGAGAACGCTGGAGGCAATGGGAGACCTGCAATCAGCGCTCGAGTTGTGCCACAACAGCTGAATGCTGCGAACAATTGTGAAAAGATATCTCTAGTGTGCTTCTTGGCTGTCGTGTATGCAGATGATCGTTACACTGAGAAACGCTTGTAACATGAAGCGTAAAAAGATACGCAATTAACAAATCTTAAGCTCTCATGTGGAAAACAAAACGTGTTGCTTTCAATTGCTTATTCCTTATTCCGCATGTCCTTACAAATGTTTCCAAAACGTTTCATTGTCCTACGATCACTTGTTTTTCGCCGGGGGGGGGGGGGGGGGGTTGATTCTTCATAAGTGGCTAAAGAGTAGTTAGAACCACCCTGTATATTGTGCAGGGCATCAGTGATTCTGAACAGTATTGTATTTTGTACCTCACTGTCTTTACTACACCTTGGAATTACAGACAGAGAGCTCTAACGTGTTATTCTTCTATTGAACAGCTTCACTGTCTTTTCTAAGTGTAGTCTTTTCTGCCCTAAAGGGCTGCAAGGTGTAGGAGAAGCAGAACCATTTCAGCTCATACTGTACCTAGTTTGTATTTCACTAGTTTCCCCCCTGAAAAACTCTCCCACCTTATCTGAACCGGTCATCAGTTTCAGTCGCACTAGATTCCTTAGATGGGGTGGAGCGATTTCGATGTTTGACATTAACTTATGTTTCTTCAGACAATTCTAAAAACAAATATTTTCTTTCAGTTCGTCCCTTTAACAGTTCTATTTACCGCGCCACTGCTGTTACGTTACTAGATGGAATCCCTATAGCATTCTTCAACGATGCTAATTTTACAGCGTTAGTACTTCTAACTGGTTCAGAAATGAAGTGCTCTTTACCTCATAGTGTTCTCCTGCCCAATATTTCTTTCTCCTATTTGGTAATTACTTTATCCAGTTAACAATGAAGGAAAACTATTGGCAACCTTTTATGATGGGACACTCCAGGTTTCATTTTAAATTGAAAGAGCTGGCGGGAGTTAGTGTTAAGTTACAGTTTATTAGGGATTGGTCTGGTCACACTCTGTATTGTCTTTACGAAGTCATCATATGCTGGTAACAAGTAGCTCCACATGAACGACTAGAAAGCGCTGTCTACAATACCAATTGCCCTGTCTTACCGTGTTTTTGTTCTTGCTCTTTAATTTACCCAAAGATACAGGGTGAGACAAATAAAAGAGGCCCGACGAGTGTATGCGATTGGACTTGAACTTGTGGCAGCATTAATGGAGGAGGAAACGACCAACAGTTATTTCCGATAGGATGGAGCAACTGCCCATTTATCCGGCTGAACCCTGGAGCACATTTACACGATCTTCACGCCCAGTATTTAGCGGGTTGCAGTCTGGTTGCGGTCCTAGCTGGCCACCGACGTTACCTAATCCTTCAGTGTGCGATTACTTTGTGTGAGGGGTCCTCAAGTCTAAGGGGTGTCGCAACAACCCTCATTGCCTTCAAGAACCACAGCAGAACATTTCGGATGAGACTGCAGAAATTCCAGCAGTTCATCTTCGATCCGCCTTCAGGAATTTGTTGACCAGGGCCCAAAAATGCCAACAGATGAACGGTGGTCCCTTTTTACATCTAATATAGTCATGTTAGCACTGTATTTCCTTTCCCGTGCTGTGTCTCTTTGTACCCTGGAACTCTGTTCGCCGGGCCACTTTTATTTGCCCCATCTTGTGTAAAGCAGGAACTAAAAATGGCCGGCCGGTGTGGCTGTGCGGTTCTAGGCGCTTCAGTCTGGAACCGCGTGACCGCTACGGTCGCAGGTTCGAATCCCGCTTCGGGCATGGATGTGTGTGATGTCCTTAGATTAGTTAGGTTTAAGTAATTCCAAGTTCTAGGGGACTGATGACCACAGATGTTAAGTCCCATATTGCTCACAAGGGAACCTCCCCATCGCACCCCCCTCAGATTTAGTTATAATTTGGCACAGTCGATAGGCCTTGAAAAACTGAACACATATCGATCGAGAAAACGGGAAGAAGTTTTATGGAACTATGAAAAAATAAGTAAAATATACAAACTGAGTAGTCCATGTGCAAGATAAGCAATATCAAGGCTAATTAGAACAGAAGAGCGCCGTGGTCCCGTGGTTTGCGTGAGCACCTGCGGAGCAAGAAGTCCTTGGTTCAAGCCTTCCCTCTAGTGAAAATTTTAATTTTTTGTTTCCGGTTTACATGACAAACTCTTATGTTTTCATCACTTTTTTGGGAGTGACTATCACATCCACAAGAAAACCTAAATCGGACAAGGTAGAAGAAGTTTGTATATTTTGCTAATTTTTTCATAGTTCAACACAACTTCTTCCTGCTTTCTCGATTGATCTGTGTTCAGTTTTTCAAGGCCTATCCACTGTGCCATCTTATAACTAAATGTGAGGGGGGTGGGATGGGGAGGTTCCCTTGTCAGAGCCATTTTTGAACTAAAAATGCGCTCTCGTGGACTAGCACTTTCTTCAGTGCAACTTTCCATTCATCGGGAATTCGACAGTAAACTTCAAAGTAAGAATGGAAGGCAGATAATCTTTCCACCTACCATGTATGGTTGCACCCATTGCTGGTTAAGAAATCTGACCGGAAGAAAGTTTTTTAAATGTGGGACGAAAACACCGTTTTCACGAGCTTGGACATGGTTGCAGCAAAATTCACAGTAATTCTAGACAGGAATTTATGTTTATTTCAGTTACAGGCCATAATATTTTACATGAGCTAATTAATTTCACTTTTTGATGATGGTATTCATCACCGAAAAATAATAAGACACATCTACGACATACAAAGCAAGGAAAGCAGAATCAGTTTATTGTCAAATGACATATTTATATCCCTGAATATAAACAACTCCTGAATCCTGCCGAAATAACACATGTAAATATAGTAGAGTCAGAAAATAATAAGTTAAAAAAAGATTCGCCTTATTACATAAAAAAGTAAGCCCACCGTCACATAGAAACTACTGGAATAAGTATGCTGTCTATACTCCTCTTGGTAGAGTGAGGTATCAGCGACGACTGACATGTCTACAGCATGATGGCCATGTGCCGCTACTGCACATCCACTTTACATGAAGTGCATAATTAGCCAATGTTCGAATAAACATTTACTAAAACCTATTTCAATAAGAGCCGAGATATGTTTCTGTACCTGCTAGTATATCAAATATAAAAATACGGAAGTCGTGCAAGACTTTAGCAGGATTAACAAATAATACAAAACAGATTTTAAAAAACAACATTGCGTTATTTAAAACATTTAAAGTAAAGCGACATTCAAACAAAAATTTTATAACATCACGAAAATAGTTCCAAAGAACGATTGTTTTGGAGCTCCCAGCGGTAAAACTTAAAAGTTCACCTACCGTTGATCTGTTGGCATGTGCATAAATTAACGATGTGCTATTATGTGACTGCGACATGAATATTATTTTATTTCATTTATATCATAATTATCTTTTAAAAACGTTTTCCTTCATAATGAACAGATATGTCAGTTTGGTACGCACCCCCAAATCAATCAACCACCAAAATAAAATTTAATAGCTAATTGTTGGTCAACGATTCACATAGGGCGAGCACAACACGAAAGTCTATAATTTGACAAAAGTTTGTAGGCAGGCAGCTTCATTAAACGCATGGATTACTTTTGACGATATAATCATAATTACCAGAAAATTGTAGATGGAAGTAAACTAGTTCGGGACTACCTCAAAACTTGATGAGTTTCTATGACGTAACCGTATTGTCGGGGTAAACGCAAAATGAAAGGTGGAGAAAGTATAAAGGATCCGGAGGATACACAAGTCGAAGACGGTAGTACATCTCCCTTAAAAGAATCGAGGCACTTGATACGGAACGCCCTGTCGCGGATATTATTCTGTGGAAGATAAGTGCCGAAGTGATACGTCGGTATCACCAGTATAGTGAAAGGACTTTACAGGTAATAAAAAGAACAACAATTTAGCGGTGTACTGACAATAGTGGGACTGGTGACATTTAATTTCTCCGCGCGACTCCTCTCGATTCTTGCGGTGTTGTGAATACGGCCGAGCAGCGCTTCCTCCGTATCCCCGTGGACTGATGTGGAGTGGCAGCGGCGGTTGCCTGTGTCCGCTTAATTAAAGTGGCTAACCGTGTCAGCCCGCGCTGATGGACTGTGTCACATCGCCCATCATACCGCCGCAGGGCGCACTCCATTTAGAGTACAGAAATAAACCTGCGGTCTGTATTATCCGCATGCACTGCATTACGAAAGGCGATATCGTAAAACATGAAAATACCTATAACAAACCACACTTGTTGACAGCTCTGGTAGGGAAATATTCTATAACGTTCTGAGAGAAAGTCTGTACACATACAGGGCAGTGGGCGTGACGGTTCTCTCTTGTTAAAATACAGGAAGTTTTGCTAGTATTTCAAGCGTAGCACACGGAAAACTACTGACAATCAGTACATTAGTATCATGGACCACTATTGTTAAGATATTTGCTTCCGAAACACATCCAGGAAAATTCTGAATACCTATGACTACCTAACTGAGTACAAAGTTTTAATATCTCAATTGTCGGGTAACTATTGATGCACATATACCATAAATTTGAGTATGTATATTACGTGCTGTGTCTCAATATAAACCATAATAATTGTGTATATTGTGTTTAAAACGAGCTTAATAAAGTGATTAACAGTTTCCTTCATGTTATTACTCCAGAATTAAGAATTAAAAGTTCAAATTATTTTATCCACAGCCTTTGGTTATCATTTTTAACGATCCAAATAGCTGATTTCTTTCAGTAAATTCTGTTTTTTCGCACTTGTGTGTCAGTTGCCTGTTTTGTGACTTCTGCGTGTTATTACACAAATCCAAATAGATTCACCACCAAACGAAATTAATTATCCCTAATTTTAATTTTTTATCCATTAGCACAAATAAAAATGATGAGTATTTTCAGGCTCACTATCAACCGTTACCGACGATCTCACAGTTAGCAGAAGTACAGATTACGGAAGACACTCTTCACTTTAGAACGTTCTGCAATGTTTTTCCTATAGACGAATAATTAAGGCGTTTGTTTCAACAATTTACGTAATGACTGTTGAAGAACAATTTACACAAAAACATTAAACAACATTGGTGAATTCTGTACCAGGATTGGAAATGCTGTTTGACATTTATCTGTGCCTGGTGATTAAATGTAGCTTAGTGAAAGCAAAATGTGAAGGCGTAAACGCGCTAGAACCAGACGGCAATAAAGTATTAAATGAATAAGGAAGAATAAGCAGATGAGAAGAAAACATAGTCCAGTGTTACGGACATAAACTGTTCAGAAATGGGTTAGTAGTTGATCCAATAATGCCGTCAGAGTTTGAAATAGCAGTAAATAATGTCAGCTCAAAGAAGTCTGCTGACGTCGATGATATATTAGGAAATATATCAAATGACTTGTCTTGACTGTTGGACTTATAGACTGCAGACAAGAATAATATACAAACACAAAGATATATTGAAGATATTAAGGACTAAAATCAGTTTGGTTTCAGGAATGGGAAAGGTATGAGAGAAGTATTCCTGACATTGCTGCTGCTAATGAAAAGCAGATTGAAGAAGAATCGGAATATCCTCCAAGCGTTTGTGAGGCTAGAGAGAGCCTTCGACAATGTGAAGATCAATATGATGTTGACAGTTCTTGGACTGCAGCTGAAGCGTACAGACAGGCAAACGATTAACAATCTCTACAAAACCCAAGTGAGAAAAATGACATTTGAAGATGAGTAAAGAAAAGTCGACACTTGCAATAGGAAATGTAGATTTGCACCTTATTACCACCGCTGTTCAACTTCTATGTCAAAGAAGTAACGAAGGAGGTGAAAAGAGATCCGGAATAAAATTGCAATGGGAACTGGTATCTATGCTCCAGTTCGTTGACGACGGATGTGAGGGAGAGTGAGACCGGTTAAAAGGAATAGACAGCAAATTTATCACGGAATGTGGCTTTAAGACAAACATACAAAGCACGCAATCGAAGAACAATAGCAGAAAGGAGAGTACAAGTACGCCTAACATAAAAATTGCGAAAATCACAGTTCTGACAGAACTCACCCATCCAAGATGTGTTAAACACTTTGGTCGAATCAAAGAATACAAGAGATATCTGCTTGTATCAACTTTTGATTTGGAAGTGAGGAACGTCTAGAAAATGTACGTTTGATGCACAGCAGAGTACGCAAGTGCAGTGTGGAAGCATCTGGAATGTAATACTATGAAACAGGTTTAAAAATTAAGTGGACAATTAAATCACGAGATGAACTATTAAAATAATAGGTAAGGAATGAAGTATGTGGAAACTCTTCACCAGGATGATGGGACATGTGGTTCGAGATCAAGAAATAGTTAATCTGTATTTAGCATGTACTGTGAAGGGGTAAAATAGTACGGGTAGACCAGGACTAGATTTTGCTAACAGATTATAAAAGTTGTTTTGTGTACTATGCTGCTGGCAGATTGCTCTGTAACACCAAAAAGACGGCATGCGACAGACGTCAAATAGATATGTACTGTATGCTTGCATGTGCAAGTGATTAACATTTCCTTGCAACCACACATAGTAGACAGGAGTAACACGATTCATTTTCGTTGTATAAAGAAAGATGACACGACGAGTTTCTCATTCAGAGAACGCTTTTGAATATTACTTATTTGAGAAAAGAACGTGTTATGATCTGAGTAAGAAGGGGAAAAGTCTACCAGCAACTGTCGGAATTCGACAATTCCACGTGACTAGCGCGCAACAGGAAATTTTTCGATGGTCTACGAACTCTCGAAGAGCCAAGTCACGTACTTTGACTTAGGAAATGGGCTTTCGTGTAGTACACGGACAGTGTGACGATGTGTGGAGCATCACGGAATATCAATATAGCGACCATTGTTTCGGCTTCTGTTGACGCGTCAGTAGAGAATGGATCGCAAACAACAAGACAGTACACGAGACAGACACAACAAAGTCTTTTCAGATGAGCTCTGATTCTGCGTACAGCATAACGGCTGTCGTATCCGCGTGTGGAGGTGCTGAGAAGAGCGAAAGTCACCATACTAAATTCTAAATTTTTGTACGAGCCCTGCACCTTGCATGCCTGTATTGGTGTCATCGATCACACCACATGAACATCTCTGTTTCACATAGTCCGTAATCTACACAGCAATCGTTGTATTTATGATACGTCAAGGCCTGAGATTGTGCCCGAAAATGTTCCATGCTTTTCTTCCTTACTAGATGCAGAGGTTGTTATACCCTCTCTACTTCGACCATCATCAGTTATTTTGCTCCCCAAATAGCAAAACTCCTTTACTTCTTTAAGTGTCTCATTTCCTAATCTAACTCCCTCACCATCACCCGACTTAATTCGACTACATTCCATTATCCTCGTTTTGCTATTGTTGATGTTCATGTTATACCTTCCTTTCAAGACACTGTCCATTCCGTTCAACTGCTCTTCCAAGTCCTTTGCTGTCTCTGAGAGAATTAAAATGTCATCGGCGAACCTCAAAGTTTTCATTTCTTCTCAATGGATTTTAACACCTACTCCGAACTTTTCTTCTGTTTCCTTTATTGCTTGCTCAATATACAGATGGAATATTATCGGTGATAGGCTACAACCCTGTCTCACTCACTTCCCAACCACTGCTTCCCTTTCATACCCCTCGACTCTTATAACTGCCATCTGGTTTCTCTACAAATTGTAAGTAGCCTTTCGCTCCCTGTATTTTATCCCTGCAACCTTCAGAATTTGAAAGAGAGTATTCCAATCAACATTGTCAAATGCTTTCTCTAAGTCTACAAATGCTAGAAACGTAGGTTTGCCTTTCCTTAATCTTTCTTCTAAGATAAGTCGTAGGGTCAGTATTGCCTCTCGTGTTCCAACATTTCTACGGAATCCAAACTGATCTTGCTCGAGGTCAGCCTGTATCAGTTTTTCCATTCGTCTGTAAAGAATTCGCGTTAGTATTTTGCAGCTGTGACTTATTAAACTGATAGTTCGGTAATTTTCACATCTGTCAACATCTGCTTTCTTTGGGATTGGAATTATTATATTCTTCTTGAAGTCTGAGGGTATTTCGCCTGTCTCATACATCTTGCTCACCAGAGGGTAGAGCTTTGTCAAGACTGGCTCTCCCAAGGCTGTCAGTAGTTCTAATGGAATGTTGTCTACTCCGGGGGCCTTGTTTCGACTCAGGTCTTTCAGTGCTCTGTCAAACTCTTCACGTAGTATCATATCTCCCATTTCATCTTCATCTACATCCTCTTCCATTTCCATAATATTGTCCTCAAATACATCGCCCTTGTATAGATCCTCTTTATACTCCTTCCACCTTTCTGCTTTCCCTTCTTTGCTTAGAATTGGGTTTCCTTCTGAGCCCTTGATATTCATGCAAGTGGTTCTCCTTTCTCCAAAGGTCTCTTTAATTTTCCTGTAGGCAGTATCTATCTTACTCCTAGTGAGATAAGCCTCTACAGCCTTACATTAGTCCTCTAGCTATCTCTGCTTAGCCATTTTGCACTTCTTGTCGATATCATTTTTGAGACGTTTGTATTCCATTTCGCCTACTTCATTTACTGCAGTTTTATGTTTTCTCCTTTCATCAATTAAATTCAATATTTCTTCTGTTACCCAACGGTTTCTACTAGCCCCCGTCTTTTTACCAATTTGATCCTCTGCTGCCTTCACTATTTCATCCCTCAAAGGTACCCATTCTTCTTCTACTGTATTTCTTTCCCCCATTCCTGTCAATTGTTCCCTTATGCTCTCCCTGAAACTCTGTACAACCTCTGGTTTAGTCAGTTTATCCAAGTCCCATCTCCTTAAATTCCCACCTTTTTGCAGGTTCTTCTGTTTTGATCTACATTTCATAACCAATAGATTGTGGTCAGGGTCGATATCAAGAACCTTACGATTTTATATTCCTTCTTATCTGGATGCCATACAGGAAGTTGGCAGAGTGTAGACAGGCTCTTTACATTGAGTTCGTCGGAAGGAGAATTTCCGCTCAGGAAGAAGACTTTTCGAGATGTCTCCTGCGCTGCCCAGAGTACACTTTTATGCAAATGGTCGCAGCTTGGTAATGTACCATCGATTACGACGGTGCAAAGTTGTACAAGTCTTCTAGACATGAAGTACCAGAAGGCTAACGTGCTTTCATTACTGTAATCACCAAAAGAAAATATTTCATTGTGGCGACGTTGTTATGTGTCTCTTATGATCTGTTTGATACCAACTGATATGGTACTGTACTGCCTCTTGAAGCTTTAATGAACAGTGACATCAAAATTATATGAAGTTAATGCAGCAGAAGGAGACGGTTACGATCGGACATCGTGCTTTGGTTCATTCTACATTGTGGTGAATGCAAATATCGAGCAGTTAAATTCTGAGTGTGTAAGGATGTCTTATTGATTGAACAACTACTTACAAATTATTCTGTATGCGGGTCTCATTTAGTAAATCATTCTGGCACAGCTTTATTGTGAATTTCTTTTTTATGGCAGAGTCTCGGATTTTGTTGATTGTTTCTTAGCATGCATTGAAATTCTGATGTACAACATTAGTGCTGTTGAACGTATAGATCATTTGTATGATTCGATACCATGCTTTCATCAAGCAAATGTATGGTCAGACTTACTTGTCTCCCAAGGCTCTCATTCCAGTCTAAGAAAGCAAAACGGGAAGTAAAATGTTGATTCCTCGTAGAATATGTTGGTGTTATTCTCGTGGCTACAAGAAATAAGGAAATAGCTACCGAGGAAGAGTTTCAAAGTGCTAGGTTAATGGGTCTGTAGTACGAGAGGCAATCGCACAAGCACAACACTTAAGTTTCCACTGATATAACGCAATTTATTTACGTTTCAAACAAGCAAGGGAATTCTGTTTCTTTCTTTTAAACCCAATATAGCTCGCAACATATCGTACAACAGGCCACCGGAGAATAACACATGCCTGACCCACAGTGCGAACGTACTCAATTGGCGGAAACGGTAGAATCAGTCTTTTGTGCTACAGAAGGATGTGTGTCCAATTCACAAGGTCTTGAAAGATATTAAAAAGTTGTTCAACAAAAAATGGTTGAAATGGCTCTAAGCGGTATGGGACTTAACATCTGGAGTCATCAGTCCCCTAGACTTAGAACTACTTAAGCCTAACGAGGCTAAGGACATCACACACATCCATGCCCGAGGCAGGATTCGAACCTGCGACCGTAGCAGCAGGGCAGTTCGGGACCAAGCGCCCAAAAACCGCTCAGCCGCAGCAGCCGGCAGTTATGAACCGGAATCGATATTTATTACTGATTCACAAGTTATTAATGCTTGTGACAATGTAACCAGTTATGATCGATTTTACAGTTAAGAAATAATCATTTACTTGACAGAAGCATCAAACCACTCAAATTTAGGCATAATAACCACTCACAACGTTTTAAGTTTTGTTCTTTCAGCTGGACAGGGCAGTGCCTTTGCCTCAGTAATGATTTCCCTCATTGATCGTCCTTCTCTTCTAAACGTAGCTGTCCTCCGTTTTTGGAACCGCCTGACCCATGTGCCTCACGATAGCATTACGTGTTGTCGTTCAACTTCATAACTGATTTCTCGGAAACCTGTCAAGAATTATTGACAAGTTGTCTAAAAATGGTTCAAATGGCTCTGAGCTCTACGGGAATTAACTTCTGAGGTCATCAGTCGCCTAGAACTTAGAACTAATTAAACCTAACTAACCTAAGAAAATCACACAGACCCATGCCCGAGGCAGGATTCGAACCTGTGACCGTAGCGGTCGCGCGGTTCCAGACTGCAGCGCCTAGAACCGCTCGGCCACTCCGGCCGGCTGACAAGTTGTCTGTTGTTGTGGGAAACACTCTGCTGCTAGGTGTTTCTGGTTATGACAAACCTCTAAATTCGCTAAACTTTAGCGCGAATGGACTCATCCCTATCCATGAGTGGACCAGATGCAACTCACAAGGATGAAAAATGCAAATGCCAGCAACACCTTCAGTCACAGGATATAAGAAACACACTGTGGCGGTCTCTTGCTACACATTTCATTCTTCTTAAATGTCTCCCCGAAATAACATCTATATTTAATAATAATTTACTGATTTGATACTCCACTCTGTAGTTACAGACCACATCCAATGTGCGAGAAAAACAAAACAATAACACTATACTTACTTGGGCTTTGGCTATTCCGTTTACTTTCGACAATAGAATGCTTCCTGCCTCCTTCGTTCCACGGTTTCCGGGGCCCCGTAAATATAGCGATGAAGTCCAGCAGATTCGAGAGATGATTTTCTTGGGTTGCTGTATAAACCTAACAGTTTTTTCTGTGTTGCGAAGGCAAATTTAATAAATCTCCGCGTCAGTGGGAGGATAATAAATAACATTTGCGACCATTCCACACCATATTTTTTTCCGGCTTGAAAAAATATCGAGTTTCCCTTCTTCCGCCAGCCGTATAATTAAAATTTAATTAAGCGGAACGACCTTGTCGCGGCACACCTGCTGTCGGAGAACGACCGCAGTCCCCCCCGACACTGCCGCCATGAGCGTGGATCACACCAACCGTCAGTTCTCGAATTCAACCTGCCATTTGCTACTTCGCAATTTCGCCTGCCGCCGGACTGTCTGGGCAGTTTATTTTTCTCCTGTATACCCAAAAGGAAATGAAGATTTTAGAGACCTCCAGGAGAAAAATATAATGCGGATGTGCAAAGCCATCATTCATCAATGCAACAGCGAATCGCATTCATAGGGGACGAGGGCTGTCTACGCAGCATCTAGCTCCATCTTCTCCACTAGCGAGCTTGGCAATCAGTCATGATCACTCGATAACAAACAGCATTGCGAGACGTTCCGCCTACTGCCCATCAGCGTACAAAGTCACGTTTGCTGTCGAATGTGTGGCTTGCTGGTAGGCAGTGACGCCTATAGCTTACACGGTGTGTAGTGTCGTTGGAGGACGTTTCCGGACACGGGTTCCTATCCTCGCTTTATTCCTCAAGTCAGCCTCTACAATCGCTCGAAGTTTGTCGCACCATTTCTGGGACACCCTGTATAGATAATTTGTTCATTTGACAATCGTTCCCTCCGATACTTTTTTGTGCTTTTCATAGCCTAGTATCATCCCGTGGAAGCAATCGGATAACTACCAAGACATACAAAGCATCGGAAAGTCGCATTCTCCTACTGGTTATTTACATTTCCGTCCATTTTCTCTTTTTGGAGAGAGAGGGATTTGCTCATCCTCCTCAGCCCACTTTAATGGCAGTTTACATACAAGTACAACTATGTATTGAAACTGTGGCGGTAGTTATGATGGGGTCTGTGGTGGTGGTAGTGGTGGTGGTGGTGGTGGTGGTGGTGCTGGCAGTTATAAGTGTCCTTCTGAAATCAAAGGAGATAACTAGGATGCGAAATCCTGATAACTGTAGGTCTGGAATTTAAAGGAGTTTAAGATGAAAATAATGTTTTAGGAGAATTATATAGAATGTAGACTGGGGAAGGAAAGTGGGACGTGGGTGTCGGAAGACGCTTCTTACTGTATCTTGCAACTACACCTACCCGAAACATGGACGCGATTGGAGTTTTGCCGCAGCTCAGAATCCCCGACGGCTTCACCATTGTCACTACAGGTGGGCGTCCAGGGGTACTGCGGTCGGCTCATAGTGAATTTTTATCGTGACATGTGCAAGGATACGCTAAACAACTTGACTTTATATGCACAACAATACTGCAAGCGTTCACAGAGCGATGTATTTTAGTTAGTGGCCAATGTACTTGTGTACTGTACTGTCACCACGTGTTCAGTTAAGCGCCACGGGAGGCCAAGTGCAATAATATCGTGGTCGCGTATTACCCCAGTGGGATTGTATACAAACACAGTGCCTGTCCATAACACGTCTATCTATGCTCAAGACTTACTTGTGTCGGTGGAAGCACTCCAGTCACCAAACATCTAGTTAGGAGAGGGGTTAAAGGCTCCATCCGGTGAATCAGGAATAATGTTATGGCAATTAAAGCTACACTGAGAAGTGATGCGGAGAGTTTTGAGAGATGCAGTAGCAGGCAGGATGAGGGACACGTATGGGGTCTTCGAGGGTGTACGATGTGGGCGGGAGAAGATTGTTGGCTACGATAGTAAATATGAGTGCCAGTCTTACAAGTTTTCCAGGAAAGTGGTAACGCACAAGGAGAGTGGAGTTCTATGGAACAAATAACGTTACAATAACGATAAAAAGACAGAAGAATGTGCAAGCAGTGAAAGGAAACCTCAGGATTTTAATTCACTTTATGATAAGATAATATAATTTCGAAATTATCATGCGTTTCCGAAAATACTTCGAAGTAGGCACAATTAGTAAAATAAACTTGAAAATCCAAATATAGCATGATTGACGAACATAATTTCTCATTTCTTTGGAAGTTATTGAGCTCTTACGTAGTGCATACTAATTCACATGAAGGGTTTTTCAAATGAGTTTTAGAGTCCAACATGTACGGAAGAAATTACGGAAAAAAATTACACTATGCCAGTCACATTTTAAATTTCATCTGCAGAGCGTTTCGAAGTATACTGTTTGGTTATCATGTAGCCTAATGTCACTTCAGCACAATCTGTGTAGTTACGTGGTTTTGTTGCTTCAACGGTTCGATGTAATCTACTGCCTAATAGCGTGGTGACACGCGCGTCATTGCATTGGCCTCGAATTTCCTGAAACCATTAGTGCCTCGGAGTACACTGACGAGGTGAACACCGTCGCAGGCATTCTGCGCATTGTGAATGTCAAAACTGCCTTTCTAATACCTTTTACTTTCTTGAACTCAATCTGATCTTCGTCAAACAGGTCTTTAGATTTTATGTCTTCAATTTCTCTTTCTATTACTCTGTGTATTATTCTGGTCAACAATTTACATACATAATTTGTTACACTGATCGTAAAGTAGTTTTCAGGATTTTTGGGCATCTGCCTCCTTTTGTAAGACAATAATAATGCTTTATGGGAAATGAGATGGTAAATCATCCGCTACGCGGATTTTTGAGGTCAACTGAAATAGTCTTCTACACCTATACCCCAGTGAGTGACTGATTCAGTAACTTAATCGTCTCCAGGTCACTTAGTGTTCAGATAGTTTGTCGATTTCTCAAACTCTGCCCACATTACTGTATTACATTCACTGATGACCTAAAACATTATGACCACTGCCTGCCGCAACAGTGAATGCAGTCTGGCGCGTTGAGGTCACGTGACATGATAAAGAAGTACTTAAGCGGAGGGAAGGAGAATCTTAAATCATTCTAGCGACTATATTCACCGAAAATTGGATAATCAGCTGACGTGAACGGTTACTATAAAGGGTAGATCGTTATGGACCGGCACATGGGAACGAACCATCGGACGCAGTAAGGTTTCATCGGCTTTTATGGTGTTACCGTCGGGATCATCTATAAGGAGTGGTGGAGTGACATGGTGAAGCAAGTACATGCCTCTTCAGAGGAACTGGAGTTCAGAGGTTTGCTTATTCGGTATAGCAGGAGAGGCGGCATTTGTGGCGTAACTGACGACAGAGTAAAATGCTGGTGCAGGCAAAATTCGGAACAAGCCGTTCGACGCGCACTATTGAGCATGTGCTCCGCACCTGACGACTTACCGATACGGGTTCCTGTGTTGAGGCAACGACCTTGTCAATTAGGATTGCGCCGGCCGTGGCGGCCGAACGGTTCTAGGCGCTACAGTCTGGAACCGCGCGACCGATACGGTCGCAGATTCGAATCCTGCCTCGGGCATGGATATGTGTGATGTCCTTAGGTTAGTGAGGTTTAAGTAGTTCTAAGTTCTAAGGGACTGATGACCTCAGAAGCTAAGTCCCATAGTGCTCAGAGCCATTTGAACCATTTTGAATTAAGATTGCAGCGGACACGTGATCATCAATACTGGACCGTGAATCCATTGAAATATGTCGCTTGGTCTGATGAATTACGTTCCTTCTTACACCAGATCGATGGTTATGCTCCGCATACGACTTCAGCCACGCGAACGGCTGCTTGGAAATGCACTGCCGCAGCCTCGTAGAGGTATTACTGTGTTGAGCGGGACATAACAGCTGGACTTTCAAGAGACTTGAGGTAGTAATCGATGACAGCATTACAACTGCGGACTACGAAAACACTGTGAACCTCTCACATCCCTTCATGCTTGCTGTCTCGTAGGTTTGCGGTGACATCTTCCAGTAGGAAAACCGACCACGCCACAAGGCCCCAATCATGCTACGGAGATTTAAGTAGCGTGATTTTGAACTTACGTTGATGTCTTGGTCATCAAATTAGCCTGATCTCAACTAGAAGGAAGGCACCCGAGACGCTAACCCCGCTGCTACGCGTGCACAAATACTCGGCTCGTCATTCACGGGAATTGCGTCATCTGCGTCGTATGTATACGTGTGTCGTGTCACGTGCTTCTGAGAACCTACCAAGTACTTGACGAATATACGGCACGAAGGAGCCTAACAAGTACCTGATGAATACACAGCACGCAGAATCGCTTGTATATTGCGTACCTAAAGTGGACGAACAAGCTATTAAGCAGATGGTCATAATATTTCCGCTCATCAGTGTATTTCTTCATCACCTCTTCTGTTTCACAGATGGACAGTCGTTGCCTGTCTACAAATATTGATATATAAGTGTCATCTATTGCAGTTACTTTTGCGTTTAAGGCTTTTTTCATCTATTAAGGTAATACGTTTCCCCTGCAAGTCTCCAAAGTTACGCTGAATCTTCCTGTACTTTGTGCCAGTTTCCTAACAATCTTATGTTTCTCATCATTCAGCGTGAGTCATCCCTAAGACGTACCACCCGTTTCATTTTCTGAACGATTCATTACATCGAAAGGAGATCTTCCACAACTGATAACACGTTGAGAGACAGTAATGATTTGCATGGGTAATGCTCTGAATTCTGGTATCAACCGAGACATTAAAACAAGTATGGATTTTTTAACAGCATCGTGTACTTCTCATAACTACGTTTAATAGCTCTTGGAAATCTAATTCCAGTGATACAGCGCTTACTAGTATTTACGTAGAAAGATTTATCAAAAGAGTCCGAGAAATGCTGTTAAACTGGAAAGTGATGCGGCCAGAGTCGGCTAAAGACAGGCAGAGCTCTCATGCCAAGCTGCATCGTCACACGCAGTAAGCCAGGCGTACAATACAAAGAGAAATTTTCTGTACACCATGTTTACAGGGTCAACTACGCTTTTTGTGTATGGAACTATGGCATTTTCTAACTTGTGGTGCATCAGATGGGGCTTGGCAGAACTATGTCAAATCTATGTACGTTTTCAGACGTTTGTGGAAATAAATACAGTTACGCCAGGCCGTTTTGCATCACTTTTTCGACAACAGTTGTTTGATATTTTTCGGGTAAAAGTAGCACGTCTAACTTTTCCACATTAATGTACATGTCTGCTTGCAAAGAACGTTGAAGCAGAAATGACCCGCCTTTAGTCAACACAGCACCTGCTAGTCCTGCAATGCAGGCACGTAAACTGTTGAAAGACTTCATACAATGACGTTCCCTAGCATGAGCGTATTTACAACGCAATAGCCGATTTACCCCGACATTTTCATTTTCAAAATATTTGTTGTATTCGTCTTGGAAGAGTTTCAACCCGAAGGTTAACTATCACTGTAATACTGTACTCGTCTTTCTAACTGCTTTCGATTGTCGTTAGAAAAGTGTATCACTCTATTAAAAAAAAAAATGTACCTTCTTCAATATCTCAATCGATACAAGAGTTACTATTCTTTATTATAAACCGAAGTACGTACCTTTATTTCCTTAGAATGACATTCAGGGGCTGAGTTTATATCAAATTTATTTCCAAGTTTCTATCTGTCCAAGGCCTAGTGCTGCTGTACAACATTAACCATTCGTATTTCGCCTTTTATTTAACATGTGGTGTTAATTGCCAACATAAGTATGCTGTCTCGTCTGGCAAGTCTTTCTTTACTGTATTTGGGTGACAATTTCAGTTTCAATATTAAAATGTAATGAAGACCCCTTTTTGCATACCGGCGTTGATAAACGTCAACGGGGACAGCTGAAAATGTGTGCATCGACAGCGACTCGAACCCGGGATCTCCTGCTTTTATGGCAGACGCTCTATCCACTGTTTCTGAAACTGGAATTTAGTCGCAGTACATTGATGAAACTGAACGAGGGCTGATCAACAAAGACTACTTTTCGCATAGCAAACACTGGAGGAGATGCTAAAGGAGGAGTATGGCGCAATAGACTTCCGTATCTTTTGTATAATACAGTCTCTGAAACGTACGAACAGCTGAAGGAAAGGTACTGTGGAAATGCATTACCCTTCGCAACAGTGTTTAGGTGGTTCAAAGATACGAAAGAAGGCCGGCTAGCCTATGTTAAGTTAGATAAGGATGGTGTTTTGGCTTCTGCTCTAGTTGAAGTCAACATCGACACAGCTTCTGGGATTGTCTCTGAGGATCGGGGGGAAAACATTACGTAGCATCACTGAAGGGTTTAGAGTTTTATATGGCAATGTCTTTACAATTATGCATGATAATTTCCACATGATCCGTGTTTGTGCCCTTTGAGCACCACGTCTGCTTTCCCTCGATAAGCGGCTCTGCGAATTGAGATTAGCCGTGAAGTGCAGCATCTGTTTGCTGATGGAGGAGATGCTTTCATAAAATCGATTATCAGCGATGATTAGTCGTGATTGGCGCACTATGATCCTGCAGGGAAACGAGCCAATACAGTGTGGAAATGGCCAGGTTCTCCAACACCAAATATGGCGAAAGCAGTTGCATCTGCAGGGGAAGGGATGGTGATCATATTTCTTGATTGTCATCGAATGATTTCTCAGCATGCACTTCCCGCTCACATTACTGTTTTAACAGCATACTGCAAAATCAGTACTGGCTAAAATGAGGAAACACATTTCAAGGAAACTGTGGTGTCACCGCCAGAGACCACACTTGCTAGGTGGTAGCCTTTAAATCGGCCGCGGTCCGTTAGTATACGTCGGACCGGCGTGTCGCCACTATCAGTGATTGCAGACCGAGCGCCGCCACACGGCAGGTCTAGAGAGACCTCCTAGCACTCGCCCCAGTTGTACAGCAGACTTTGCTAGCGATGGTTCACTTACAAAATACGCTCTCATTTGCCGAGACGATAGTTAGCATAGCCTTTAGCTACGTCATTTGCTACGACCTAGCAAGGCGCCATTACCAGTTACTATTGATGCTGTAAAACATGTACCGTCAAGAGCGATGTTCACCATTTATGGATTAAAGCTAAGTATTCCACAGCTACGTCATTTTTTTGCTAGTCGCACTTCCTTGTCCTGTTCCAGACCTCACGCCAGCCTGCGTAAGCTAAAACGCGTGCCTTTCGGCTTCTTCTCATAGTGGGTTGGCTCTCTAGCCAATCCACAACAGAAACGACCAGGACATTCCCAGGCATGTTCATCATGACAATGCTTAGACTCATGTCGCAAACCAGATCAAGCAGTTTCTCGCTCAGTTTAACATTACTTGTGTACCGCATCCACATTTTAGCCCCGATCTTGCACCCTGTGATTTTCTTTTATTTATATCTTGAAAGGCAAAGCTTCTGGGCATTCGATCTGAAAACTCTGAAGCAGCGGTCAATACAAATGAGTCGATTCTTAAGGACATGACGAAAGATGGCTGGCGCCATTTGTTCGAGAACTGGCAAAGACGCTATAAAATGTTTATTCTAGTAGGAATATAGTACTTTGAAAAAGATCACTTAGACATTGAAATGGAGTAATAAACATCTGTGGAAGAAAATCAGTCTCAGTGCTTGTCGATCAGGCCTGCTATATTTGTGCACACACTGCTCCCACTGCATAAGAGTATTAAACAGGCCATGGCTACCTGCAACCCTGCTTGAAACTGTAGTTGTTACTTGCAACACGTTTAACTCTGAGAAGTTTTGTTCAGATTTAAACTTCTCCATCAGGAACAAGTATGATTGAACACGAGAGGAAATGTGCGGGATAGTAACTGTTACCACCAGCTGTTGCGGATAGTAGGATCTCCACTGGCGAGTTGAAGAGAGGTACCAGAAGATGACCTGCATCCAGCAGGCTGGAGGAAATGACTCGCGCCCGCGGCTGGAGTCTAACAAAGCGGAGCAGTAATCGCAGAGCGCAAAGAAGCGGGGCGCGCCCTTCCTTTGTCTCCGACCGGCAAGCCGCGCTGGCTGCCTGGCGGTATGGCAGCGGGAAGCGCCAGGCCGTGTAGGCATCCCCGTGAAACATGCATGCCGAGGCGCTCGGCGGCTGCAGCCCGGCCGCCCTCAAACGTTAATGCGACTCTCTCGCCGGATTATCTCCCACGTCTGCGCTTGTGTACCTACGCCAACCACATGGGACAAAATAAAAAAACTAATTTATTTACCGGTTTTGACAGTGAGCGAAACTTATGTATTACAGGAAAGGAGGACCATGTACCCATTCATTTGCTAAGCTGCGAAATATGTGACCTGCTTTTTTTTTTTTTTCTTTTTTTAGAAATTTGCTCAAGACGTTTACTATTAATGACTGTGATGGCAGAAGAGACAGAGCGTGTAGGTGGAAAGAGTACATCGAATGCCTCTACGAGAAGGAAGACTTGTCTGATGAAGTGTTAGAAGAAGACACAAGAGTCGACAAGGAAGAGCTATTGAATCCCGTAGTAGAATCAGAACTTAAAAGAGATTTGGAAGACACATGATCAAAGAAGGTGGGAAGGATAGATATCATTCCATCGGAGTTACGAAAATCATTGGGGAAACTGGCAACAAAACGACATGTCGCGTTGGTATGTAGAATGTATGAGACTGGTGATATACCATCAGACTTTCGGAAAGATATTATTCACATTACTTCCGAAACAGAAATAGCTGACAAATGCGAAGATTATCATACAATCAGCTTAACAGTCATGTATCCAAGTTGCTGACGAGAATATTATACGCAAATAAATGGAAAACAAAAGTGAGGATCTGTTAGATGACTATCAGATTGGCTTTAGGAAAGGTAAGGGAACCAGAGAGGCAGTTACGGTTTTGCGATTAATAATGGAAGCAAGACTGAAGAAAAATCAAGACATGTTTATAGGACTTTTCGACCTGGAAAAAGCATTCTATAATGTAAAATCGTGCAAGGTGTTCGGAATGCTGAGAAAGATAGGGACAAGCTATTGGGAAAGGTGGGTAATATACTACATATACAAAAACACGAGTGAACCACTGGAATACCAACAATGAAGTTCCCGGATTAAAAAGGATGTAAGACGACAAGGCTGTAACCTTTCACCCCTACTGCTCAATTATACAACGAAAGAGCAATGAGGGAAATAAAAGAAAGTTTCCAGAGTGGGATTAAAATTCAGGGTGAAATGATATCAATGGTAAGATTCACCGATGACATTGCTATCCTCGGTGAAAGTGAATGGAATGAACTGTATAATGAGTACAAAATATAGATAGAGAGTAAATTGAAGAAAGACGAAGGTAATGAAAAGTAGCTGAAATGATAACTGCAAGAAACTTAACATTACAATCGGGGATCAAAAATAAGTTAAAGAATTCTGCTACCTAGGAACCAAAATAACCTACGGCGAGCGGAGAAAGGAGAACGTAAAAAGTAGACTGACTGGAGAAGAAAACATTCCTGATCAAAAGGACTTTGCTAGTATCAAACTTTGGCGTTAACTTGACGAAGAATTTTCTGAGAACGTATATTTGGAGCACAGCATTCTATGGTAGAGAGACATGGACTGTGGAAAGAGAGGAACAGAAGAGAATCAAGACGTTTTGCAATAGAACAATGTTGAAAAATTAGGTGGACTGATAAGACGAGAAATGAGGAGATTCTCCGCAGAATGGCGAGAAAATGAGTATATGGGCATCACTGTCAAGAAGAAGGGACAGAATGATAAGACATCTGTTAATGCATAAGGGGATAACTTCCATAGTACTAGATTGAGCTGTAGAGCATAAAAACTGTAGAGTATGATAGAGATTGGAATACATCCAGAAAATAATTCTGGATGATGGATGCAACTGCTACTCTGAGAATAAAGGGTTGGCACAGGAGAGGAATTCGTGGTGGTCCGCATAAAACCTGCCAGAAGACTGACGACCTTCAAGAAAAAATTCAGCGATGGAGTAGAGACAGTATTTTTCATAAGCCTTTGAAGGAGACCAAGCAGAAAGTTGTAAAAGGAAACAGTTCAGGGAGAAAAAATACTAGGGTCGTTCAATAAGTAATGCAACACAGTCCTTTTCTCCGCCAATTTCGTTTGAAAAACTGGGGAATTTGATGTGGGACATAGGGGTACGTTCTTGCTTCAGCCCCTACAGATTCATAGAGTTCCGCTATGTGGCGGCGCTACACGTAGCCACCAAAATAGCGTCTCTAACAGAGGTGTGTTCCAAGCAGAGAGCTGTCGTTGAATTTGTGTTCGTGGAAAGCCAGAGCACCGCAGATATTCATAGACGCTTGCTGAATGTCCACGGAGACCTCACAGTCAATAAAAGCACAGTGAATCATTGGACAAGGCGTCTGTCATCATCGCAACAAGGTTGCGAAAACCTATCCGATCTCCCGCGTGCCGGGCGGCCGCATACGGCTATGAATTTTGCAATGTTGGAACGTGCGGACACTCTCATTCTAGATGATTGACGGATCAGAATGAAACAGCTTGCTTCACAGCTGGACGTCTCTGTTGTTAGTGATGACACACTCACCTACCAGTTGAGGCACTCAAAGATGTCTGCCCACTGGGTTCCTTGCGCCTACAGACCTTGCGTCTTCTATCTGTTTGGCGCAATGAAGGATGTAGTCCGTGGGAAGCAGTACGTGCATAATGGGAAGGTTATTGCTGCAGAAAGACTCTGGCTCTGACATCAACCAGTAGAGTGGTACCAGGCTGGCATAGAGGCTTTCCCAGTCGGTAGCGTAATGGCGTCGCAATAAACGGAGATCGGGTTGAAAAATAGGGTCTTGTAGCCAGACAAGTGTGGAATAATATTATTAATTGGAATCCCGAATAAAACCAATCTGCTTTCATCAAAAAAATTGTTTTGCGTTACTTACTGAACGAATCTCGAAAAAGATTTGATACCTGCCAATGACTTAATTCTATCAGAGGTGGCAAATGACTTGGGAGAGCAATTGAAAGTAATCGATAATGTCTTGAAAACGGGTTACTAGGTGAACATCAATAAAAGTTAAACGAGGGTAAAAGGATGTAGTCGGATTAAATCAGGGAACGCTTAGGAAATTAGATGAGGAAATGAGACACTAAAAGTAGTACTGCAGTTTTTCTGTATGTGCAGCAAAATAAGTGACGAAGTAGAAAGGATACAAAATGCGGATTGGCAATAGCAACAATACCTCTTCTGAAAAAGAGAAATTTGCTAGTAACGTAGAATATAAATGCGAGTGTTAGGACGTGTTCTTTTGAAAGTATATGTACAAAAGTGAAACGTCAATGATCAGCTGTGCAAGCAAGAAGAAAATAGAAACATTTCAAAGATGATGTAACACAAGAGTGTAGAACATTAGAAGGGTAGATAGAGTAACAACTAAGGCGGTACTGAATCGAACCGGGGAAAAAATAGCGCACAATTCGCCGTAAAACGTGTCATATCAATCAAGCCATTTTCAAGTCATCAAGGAATCATCAATCTGATATTGGAGGAAGTGTGGGGGTATAAGGCCTGTAGAGAAAATTCAGACTGATGTAGATTGCATTAATTATGCAGAGTAAAGACGCTAGCACGAGATAGTTTACTGTGAAGATATTCATCAAATCGGGTTTTAGACTGAAGACACCAATAAAATAAACCTATAACTTACTTTACTCATCACGTTCGGGAATGATTCTACTAACGCTGCAATGACTGCCACATATTACCCGATACCAGTTGTCCGGTCTGGGATGGAACTTCATATGATCATTCGATACGAATCCTTTCTCGTCTATGAGGTCACAGCGACCACAGCGTTGTTGGCTGCATCACAAAATCATTGCAGACATCTCATTGCAACACATTCAGTGTCGATTCGTAAAGCAGAAATGTCTTAAAGTCCAGCTGCTGGCTACAGTGATATGATATGTTAGTTTTACGAAAGTGTAAAAACACCGCATACACTTAGTCATCTCCAATTACCGATAATGTGGTATCATGAGTGACGTCAGTAGACTGATGGTTTGCAAACATACTAAAGTTTTTATAGTGGAGGTAGCTCAGATCCAGTTGGCTCATTACATTTCAACGCAGAATACATTCCAGAATTCTGCTACAAATTAAATTTAGCAATAATAAGATTATAATTTGGGGAAGACCGTTCCGATGGTTTCTACAGATGTTTGTTAAATACGCTCTTTCCAACTGTAGAAATATTTCCCTGCTATAGGGACAGTTAACTTCGAGTTTCCATGAACAAACTGACAAGTGTCACTCGTCATTTACCCGCGCACTATGAAAGATATACGAGTATGTTAGAAATCTTGTATAATATTTAACCTGTCTGCGTCTGCCATTTCTGCCCCTCGCTTCTCAGTTGTGGTAATAGCAGCCCTCGAGGAAGATGTAGTATGTCTGTTTGTTTATTCCACTCTCATAAAAAGTATCAGCGTTGTTTCTACCATCCATATCCCCTACTTACATAAACAAAAATGTATGACAGTGTGAACAAATGTAGCTTTAATCCTTTGGGAGGATGAATGTGTCTTGTAATGTGTTTCAAAGTGTTTTTTTGGTTGAAGGGAAGCACGTTCTGCCAACAAAAGTTTGTGGATCGTCGAACGTAAGTGCTTGCAGAGTGAGACTATCCGCACAACCTTATTACACTCCTGGAAATTGAAATAAGAACACCGTGAATTCATTGTCCCAGGAAGGGGAAACTTTATTGACACATTCCTGGGGTCAGATACATCACATGATCACACTGACAGAACCACAGGCACATAGACACTGGCAACAGAGCATGCACAATGTCGGCACTAGTACAGTGTATATCCACCTTTCGCAGCAATGCAGGCTGCTATTCTCCCATGGAGACGATCGTAGAGATGCTGGATGTAGTCCTGTGGAACGGCTTGCCATGCCATTTCCACCTGGCGCCTCAGTTGGACCAGCGTTCGTGCTGGACGTGCAGACCGCGTAAGACGACGCTTCATCCAGTCCCAAACATGCTCAATGGGGGACAGATCCGGAGATCTTGCTGGCCAGGGTAGTTGACTTACACCTTCTAGAGCACGTTGGGTGGCACGGGATACATGCGGACGTGCATTGTCCTGTTGGAACAGCAAGTTCCCTTGCCGGTCTAGGAATGGTAGAACGATGGGTTCGATGACGGTTTGGATGTACCGTGCACTATTCAGTGTCCCCTCGACGATCACCAGTGGTGTACGGCCAGTGTAGGAGATCGCTCCCCACACCGTGATGCCGGGTGTTGGCCCTGTGTGTCTCGGTCGTATGCAGTCCTGATTGTGGCGCTCACCTGCACGGCGCCAAACACGCATACGACCATCATTGGCACCAAGGCAGAAGCGACTCTCATCGCTGAAGACGACACGTCTCCATTCGTCCCTCCATTCACGCCTGTCGCGACACCACTGGAGGCGGGCTGCACGATGTTGGGGCGTGAGCGGAAGACGGCCTAACGGTGTGCGGGACCGTAGCCCAGCTTCATGGAGACGGTTGCGAATGGTCCTCGCCGATACCCCAGGAGCAACAGTGTCCCTAATTTGCTGGGAAGTGGCGGTGCGGTCCCCTACGGCACTGCGTAGGATCCTACGGTCTTGGCGTGCATCCGTGCGTCGCTGCGGTCCGGTCCCAGGTCGACGGGCACGTGCACCTTCCGCCGACCACTGGCGACAACATCGATGTACTGTGGAGACCTCACGCCCCACGTGTTGAGCAATTCGGCGGTACGTCCACCCGGCCTCCCGCATGCCCACTATACGCCCTCGCTCAAAGTCCGTCAACTGCACATACGGTTCACGTCCACGCTGTCGCGGCATGCTACCAGTGTTAAAGACTGCGATGGAGCTCCGTATGCCACGGCAAACTGGCGGCGGTGCACAAATGCTGCGCAGCTAGCGCCATTCGACGGCCAACACCGCGGTTCCTGGTGTGTCCGCTGTGCCGTGCGTGTGATCATTGCTTGTACAGCCATCTCGCAGTGTCCGGAGCAAGTATGGTGGGTCTGACACACCGGTGTCAATGTGTTCTTTTTTCCATTTCCAGGAGTGTAGTTGTAGTAGTGAATGGGTGGTTCCGCTAAACTGGTGGGCGGCAGGCACTAGATAGGTCAACCGTGGATTGGCTCCACTCTTTATGTGGTATCATGAAAGTGTTAGAATTTTTACTTCAGTGCTTTATTAAGTTTTCCAATGATTTACCCTTCAGTGTTTAAATACTAGTCGAGGTTTCAGCTATACATTTGAGGGAACTTCTGACTTTTGGCAGAAGAGTAGTTTCTACGAGTAGTGATCATACGAGGAAAGTGGATACTTGTTGAACGATTACTGTAATGAATCCCCTCTCGGTTATTATGAATAATTAATGTGAGCTGAAGTGTTTCATGCGTGTTCTCAATTTCAATTCGCTTCAAGTTATTGAACTTAGAAATTCAGTGTCTGCGTGGTCAGCGTGCTTACCTACGATCGATTTTTTATGTGCTGCAGTATAGATTATGTTCAGTGAGGATAAATTACAAGTCATGAATCCGGTAGTTATTCAACTTACTTGTATTGTGCATTTTGTGTCGGAATTGTAGTCGGTCTCCTTGCGACAGTTCATTGGTGAACGACCACATGTCTTTTAGACAATCCGCATATATCCATAGTATCAATGGTGAATGAGAATTCTCTCTCGTGTTTATCAAGTAATCGTTTGTAATAGTGGTAAATAACTAAATTCGAAATATAACTAAACCTTCGGTAACTTACGTCATTCAATTTGATGAGTTGGATACTGAGCCCCAAGTTTGATTGAATGCATTTGATTTTCTTTTCAGTGAAGTCAACTGGTCCATATCTGTGGTCTGCTCGGTGCATTACCAGAGTGTTATCTACGGAAACAATTAGGAATTAAAGGGAAAGCCGTTTCCGTTGTACGCCATTAATATACTCCTTTTCCTCAATTTTGATTAAATTAAACATCCAGCTACGACCACAGTAAGTCCTCCTCTTTTCTGTTCACGGCAGTGTGTTCTGCGTGCTGAGCCATTCTTTTACCCACTGCTTACTTACACATGTCTGAATCTGTCAGGATTGCCGTCCCCAGTAATACTCCCCAGAACAAATAGCTTATAACGACGATCTATGTGTGAGCCACCATTAGAGTTGAAGTGCAGTCGGGCAGGAGGCATTTACATTTGATTTTCCTTATTTAGCGAATATGTTAAGTTTGAATGAAGTAAGTAAACTTTCAATTTGACGTAATGAAATAAGTTTGTAGCAGGGGACCGGACTGGGAGACCTATAGGGTACCTGACACGCAGCTAACATCGTATCTAGTGTCCCTGGTTTCAAACACGGTCACCAACTCTCCCATCGTTTGCGTTCATCAGGTTCCGTACTAAATTTCATGACCGCAAACAGCGCATAGTCTGATGTAAATTTCATGTATCTCGCAACTACACTCCTGGAAATGGAAAAAAGAACACATTGACACCGGTGTGTCAGACCCACCATACTTGCTCCGGACACTGCGAGAGGGCTGTACAAGCAATGAACACACGCACGGCACAGCGGACACACCAGGAACCGCGGTGTTGGCCGTCGAATGGCGCTAGCTGCGCAGCATTTGTGCACCGCCGCCGTCAGTGTCAGCCAGTTTGCCGTGGCATACGGAGCTCCATCGCAGTCTTTAACACTGCTAGCATGCCGCGACAGCGTGGACGTGAACCGTATGTGGAGTTGACGGACTTTGAGCGAGGGCATATAGTGGGCATGCGGGAGGCCGGGTGGACGTACCGCCGAATTGCTCAAGACGTGGGGCGTGAGGTCTCCACAGTACATCGATGTTGTCGCCAGTGGTCGGCGGAAGGTGCACGTGCCCGTAGACCTGGGACCGGACCGCAGCGACGCACGGATGCACGCCAAGACCGTAGGATCCTACGCAGTGCCGTAGGGGACCGCACCGCCACTTCCCAGCAAATTAGGGACACTGTTGCTCCTGGTGTATCGGCGAGGACCATTCGCAACCATCTCCATGAAGCTGGGCTACGGTCCCGCACACCGTTAGGCCGTCTTCCGCTCACGCCCCAACATCGTGCAGCCCGCCTCCAGTGGTGTCGCGACAGGCGTGAATGGAGGGACGAATGGAGACGTGTCGTCTTCAGCGATGAGAGTCGCTTCTGCCTTGGTGTCAATGATGGTCGTATGCGTGTTTGGCGCCGTGCAGATGAGTGCCACAATCAGGACTGCATACGACCGAGGCACACAGGGCCAACACCCGGCATCATGGTGTGGGGAGCGATCTCCTACACTGGCCGTACACCACTGGTGATCGTCGAGGGGACACTGAATAGTGCACGGTACATCCAAACCGTCATCGGACCCATCGTTCTACCATTCCTAGACCGGCAAGGGAACTTGCTGTTCCAACAGGACAATGCACGTCCGCATGTATCCCGTGCCAGCCAACGTGCTCTAGAAGGTGTAAGTCAACTACCCTGGCCAGCAAGATCTCCGGATCTGTCCCCCATTGAGCATGTTTGCGACTGGATGCAGCGTCGTCTCACGCGGTCTGCACGTCCAGCACGAACGCTGGTCCAACTGAGGCGCCAGGTGGAAATGGCATGGCAAGCCGTTCCACAGGACTACACCCAGCATCTCTACGATCGTCTCCATGGGAGAATAGCAGCCTGCATTGCTGCGAAAGGTGGATATACACTGTACTAGTGCTGACATTGTGCATGCTCTGTTGCCTGTCTCTATGTGCCTGTGGTTCTGTCCGTGTGATCATGTGATGTATCTGACCCCAGGAATGTGTTAATAAAGTTTCCCCTTCCTGGGACAATGAATTCACGGTGTTCTTATTTCAATTTCCAGGAGTGTATATCATAAGGATTTCGTTCAGACAGTAAGTGATTATTTAATTTTTCTCTCCTGAAATTCGGGCTCAGTATGGTGTGTCTGGTCTCGCCAGTCCGTTAAGTTATGACACAATTCCCGGTGTACACTTTTTTATTCTCTGTCTGTTACTTTATTCAAATTATCTCGTATGTAACCTCTCGCCAGTAACGTAAACTGCAGCTACACGAGGCATAAATTCGTCTAGGAAAAGGAATCTGTGCTCAAAGAAGCAATTGAATAAGATATGTGATCACAGAAGTAGATGTAGTAACCAGTTATGTGGGAGCATTATTTACTTACAGGGGAACCTTGTGTTGCACTAATATGGAGCAGTCAAAGAATTTTTGTCTGTGTTGGTCTTAAGAGAGTAACTTGTATTTTGTAACGTGATACAGCAAGAGCTCGAACTTTAGAATTTTCGTTATGAACGAAACGAGATGAAGAAGTGTGACATGAGAAGTATTTGTCTTAAATGGAGCAAGTAAATTTTGTACATGTACTAATCGGTATAAACGCGGAATAATGAAGTAAAATGACTCAGCGACTTGTAGTAACTTCTCAACACCGATTTCTTTCTCTACGTATGCAATAATTTCAGTGAGTTATTACTCACTTACCCATTTAATTTCTGTGGCTTGTTTAGCAGTATAGACCTCAGCATACTCTAAATCACACAACTGCTGGTTTACTTTTTGCCTCTTTAGCAGTTAGACATAGATTGTGGCTGAGCTTGTTTGTGCGGACACTAGATGAACTGACTGCGACCATAAACAGCTGATAGCTGTATACAGCAAAGGTGTCAGGCTTCAAGCTGCTGCTCTCACATGAAGCGACGCTCGTGTAGCAATGGAGCCGTTGGAATCTCCTGCAAACTTCCGTGCCACTGCGCCTTGGAATACGTAACTGCTGAACACTCTGTCCTCACGCGAAGATGTGCGATGGACAGTGGGGATGTTCGTGTTCCTGTGAGCAGAGGGCGAAAGTGCCAAATGGCCACATCGTGGTCCCCTCACTCTTTAGCATCAGTTGTGACGTATTGCCCGGTGTTAACACGTCTGAGAAGCGAGTGATACCTCGACTGTTGGGAGAGTGGCGGACTTTTCCGGCAAGATCGGATAAGAACACAGGGTGTGGGTCATTGGGAACTCGTACGGTAATTGGTTATGGAACCCCTCAAGAAAACAGCAGAGGGGTCTTAAAGAAGGCCGGAGTGTCCTCGGTGCGCTCGATGGGAAGTCTTATCCGAAATGTTTTGGAGGCTCTGTCGATGCATGTTGAATGCGACTTATTTCGCAGGGTTTTGTAGGAGTGTGAGAGCACCAATGGTTCCCGGATGCGGCAAAGCGCAGACTACTGCTTCTGCTGAGTGCTTCATACTGTTTACGGCTTCCGCTACGATCGATATTAGCTTGACTGCCAAAACACTTTGCGGAAGCACTGCTGGCAGCCGGACATCAGGTGGCTAAGAATGCTGTGGAGTTTCTTCTAAGTCACCTAGACGTCATGCGGTTTCTCGCCCGTGCAATATAACAATGCGTTGACTAGAAAGCGGTCTTTGACATCAAAAATCGTCATAGCAGACATATGTCAATGTGCTAGGATTGGAGGAACAGTTTTTTCCTCCCTTATGGAAGCAGGCTGCGCGGTACGGAAACTGATTCGCAGTTGGTACAGGAGTGATTTCCGAGTTTTCAATTGGCGCTTTTCGTTTTCTTGACGAAGCAGAGTTTTCGTGGCCAGGTAGATAGTGTGACTAGCTAAAGTTTCGGCTGCATCCCACGAAGGAGGTCTCGTTTTTGGAGTTTGAGTCAGGGTACGAAGGGGTACCGACACGACAGTAGGCGACGAAGGTCCACTTTCCGATTAGCCGCTGAGGCATACTGCGCATTGAATGTCAACTTTTCTACACATGTATGGTGAACACTTCGTAGCACCGGCACTGGGAATCTTTAGGGTGAATTCTCTTACTCTACGGCGTGCCCAAAACAGTAGCAGTTGTCCGATTCAAGCGCACTGTGGTAATTTATTCCCGGGTTCAGTTTACAATCATTGTCATCCGTATTAATGATAGTCAGATCGTATTATAAATTCAACTCCACAATTAAAGTCGAGTCATAACCCTTGGTTCATCTTTGTTAATTGCTGATCAGATCACTTTACCTTAGGAATAAGAGATATAACCAACGTATTATGTTCAGCCATATTCCATTTAACTCATGTTTTATGAATAAATCTGTAGTCCTACTTAGTTCTATCAAGTTCACAAGATCCGGTCGTCACCTTTCATTCTTTTGCTTACTTATGCGAGATACAAGAGGATTAGTCTTGCAGTAAGAAATGCAATCTTCCGTCTTCACTGCACAGGGCCACATTTTATAGTCACATGCGATAAAATCCGTTGCTTTGAATTTTCGTAGTAGGTCACTCCGTGTCTTAGTTATTAATAAAACAGAGGATCGTTAGAGGTACCCACATGCCTACCCGCCACAGTTAGCGTATAGTCTGTACTGTCATTAAGTATCTCATCTTAGTTCATTTATTGCACTCAGTTCCATTAAAATGGTAAAGAACCTGTTGATAGTATGTTTTCCTCAAAGCAGCCATGATCTTCTGCCACTAATCAGTTTTAAAATTACCTGACTCGATTATTTACTAAATGGTGTATCTTGGAGTGTTTCATGTGCTTCCGTACATACAAAATTTCATGAATTTGCGTGCCAAGACGATGCCTGAAGTTCCTGGCAGTGCTCTTTAATGTGAGTCTACTTGCTATTATTGTGGTCACTTCACAGCCGCTTATTTCGTAATTGTTAAGAATTTGTTACATCGAAATGTGTGGTGTGCTCGTAACTTCCTGGAGCGTTGTAAATTCGAGATGTTGCGTACTGCGTGGTGGCTAGGAAGCCCCAAGTCCTTCGTCTTATACGATAGCGAATAATGAGGTCAAAATCTTTGTAACTTGAGATAAAAATGGACACTCATATCGTTTCTGAAGTTACGGTTACTTGAATCAATTTCTAAGAGTTATTACTTTCATTGAGGGAAAACGAGGCCTTCGTCTCAAGTGTGTGTAGGATGTGACAGATTCTGAATGACCTCCTTTCTATAGCAAACTCTCTAACCAGACAAAACTGTGACTTAGTTGATAGCACCGCCCCGTCCATAGCGGAGTGCACCGAGGAAGAAATCAGCATCCTGTCAACCATCCAGGTTTGAACGCCTTAACAACACGGCACAGCAGAAGGAGGACGTTCGCAAGGTCGTTAACTTGAGCGAAAAGGAATTCGATCCAACCACCTTGAAAGTACTGAGTAAGGGTGTTAATTTCACAGTTACCCAAAGAAATATTCTTTTTGCGGCCTTCGTCAGTGCAGTGGAGCTACTATGATACTTTGTGGCAGTGGGCTGACTAAGTTCAAATGGTTCCAATGGTTCAAATGGCTCTGACCACCATGGGACTTAAGATCTGAGGTAATCAGTCCCCTAGAACGTAGAACTACTTAAACCTAACTAACCTAAGGACACCACACACATCAATGCCCGAGGCAGAATTCGAACCTGCGACAGTGGTGGTGGCGCGGTTTCAGACTGAAGCCCCTAGAACCGCTCGACCACAGAGGCCGGCAGCTGACTAAGTCCGAAAGAGACGTGTAGGGTGCACACCAGAACCAAGCTGCCCAAATCAAACACCTCTGGTGAACAGTCAATCAACTCCGGGAAGATGACACCATTGTGATGTTACCAGCAGATAAGGAGGATGCTACCGTCGTCTTACAGAAGGTAGATTGACAGTAATGTGCGACGACGTCTACTGGACTTCGAGAATAGATCGTTAAGCAGCTAAGGGTAAAATCACTAGTACCACATAGACTGTATGGCCTACCTAAGGTTAAAAAGGGAAAGGGATCATCTACGTCAAATAGTCAACAACATTGGCCCAGCCACATACCTCGCTGCACAATATTTTGGGAAGATGCTCTCGATTTATGTGGGGATGTGTTTCCATCACATGATTTCCTACACTGCCTCAGGCACCTACAGAACACGGACTCTGACATCATGGTCAGTTTCGACGTGATCTCCCTGTTCTCCCACGTACCGCTGAATGATTCACTTGAGCTGATAGGAGGTAAGCTTGACGGTGTTTTCCTGGACTTAATCAGGCACGTATTGATGACGTTGTACCTCCTATTTGGTGGTCATTTCTACAAGTAAACGGAAGGGGTGGCAGTTGGCAGGGGCAGCCCTCTCTCACCGGCGGTGACCTCTTTTTGAACAAATTTCAAGAGCAGGCACTTACATCGGTCCCAGTTCGACCGAAATGCTTTTCTTACGAACGTAGATGACACCTTTGGTATGTGGCCCCATCTACACTCACGTCTCCTTAACGTTAAATTGAGCGTGGAACAGGAGAAGGATGGACTACTTCCAGTCAGTGAGTAACGCGAACCCACTCACACTGATTTTCACATGGAAGGCAGCAGTTGACAGCGTCCGCACAGAAAAATGGTGTACTCAGAACTCTTTGCTCATTGGGCACAAAATCTGTCAGATCCTGATAACTTGGCGAGAGAGTCTGTTCAAATGGTTCAAATGGCTCTGAGCACTATGGAACTCAACATCTGAGGTCATCAGAACTACTTAAACCTAACTAATCTAAGGCCATCACACACATCCATGCCCGAGGCAGGATTCGAACCGGCGACCATAGCAGTCACGCGGTTCCGGACTGAAGTGCCTAGAGAGAGTCTGTGTTATAGCAAAATTAATACTCTCCTCAAGTTATTCGAAGGGCACTGCGCCCTGTTTCTCCGTTAAAGGTTGCTGAAAAGATACAAGAGCAAACGAAGAAGGTTGAATTTTTGCCATATGTCGGGCTGATATCTGTCAAAATCAGCAGAATTCTTCTCGAACACATCAAGAGCGCGTTCCATTTACCCACCAAGATCAAAACTCTGTTAGGGCGTGTGAAGTATTATCTGGGTCTACAAAAATACAAAAGCCCGGAGTTTAACACGTACCATGCGAATGTGGCATGGCGTACACCTGCCCGAAGAGCAGGACCGTGGACATCAGATGCAAAGGACACCAAAGACACTCCAGACTGGTCCGTGCAACCAAGTCTGCGATTGCCGGCGTTGTTTAGAACTCAGTAATACTGTGAACTATAATGATGCCCCGATTCTAACACAAATATCGAGATGGTGGCACAGTATCATGAAAGACTCTATTGAGATTAAGGTCACGGAGAATCTCATTAACCGTGACACCGGTTTCCAACTGAGCTCTGCCTGGAACCCAGCACTCGATCTTCTGAAGACGCAACAGAAGCCACTTCAAGAACCCAGTGGACACAAGTATGAAAATGGAGTTAGAGAAAACAACCTAGTACATGTAACAATGGACCCACGCGAATTAATACCTCAGACAACATACCTGAGGACGTTCTACCGAGTCTCGGGGAGCGATCTGAACGTCAGTGGCGTGAAGGTAACACTGCAGCCATCCACAGCGGGCACGGACAAAGGACAGAACACTTAAAAAGCACGCCACGCTAACAGAACGTCCTACGTCACAGGAGGGTTTAAACGACGACAACCTGAAGATAAACGGTCTAGCACGCCTTTGACGTCATCCAGAACTTCATACAGCAAGACTCAGCGCGGATAATGACTGAAAAATACGCGCACAGCTTTCGGGACAGCAATAGCTAGAAGAGAGCGCTATTGGTCGCCGCAGACCACGGACACAGCGACTGACGTAGCGCGAACCGCGGTCGGAGCGATTGACGTAGCGTGAACCGCACTCGGAGCGCCTGGCATAACATAGGAATAAATACCGAACTCGTTCTTCACTGAAATCAGCATCAGACACCAACTGAAGAGGACTGCGAGTCACACAGTTCAAATATCGTACAAGAAAGACGCGAACATCCGGCAGAAACTCAATTGTTCAACATGACAAAGCCTCACTGGGAAAGCCGGCCGGGTGGCCGAGCGGTTCTAGGTGCTACAGCCTGTAACCGCGCTACCGCTACGGTCACAGTTTCGAATCCTGCCTCGGGCATAGGTCAGTGTGATGTCCTTAGGTTTCAGTAGTTCTAAGTTCTAGGGGACTGATGACCTCAGAAGTTAAGTCCCATAGTGCTCAGAGCCATTTTGAACCTCACTGGGAAAGCCTGAAGAATTACATCACCTTCAAGCTATTCTCTAACAAAAAACGCGCGGGAAGAACGAACACTTAAATTTCTACGTTAATGCTCTGATTTCTCTTATTTTATTGTTATCATCTTTCTGCCCTATGTACGTAGACTCCAACAAAAAATTTAATATTTCATAACTGGCGCTGTCATGTGTAACATCGCCATTGTTATTGCGCAGTGAAGGTATTGATTGATTCCTTCCGCTGTTGTATTTTAGATACGACGAGGGTCTCTTTAGATTTTCTGCCAGATTTCGAGACAGAGATTCATTGTGGAAAAATATTAAAAGCATCTCGCATGGAAGTTCGCACTAAGTTTCAACATTCTGTAAAATTTTGTCAATCCGGGGGGTTTTGTGTTCTTTGAAATTTTTTATGCTTTTTTAGTTTCTTCGGCAACAGTGTTCTCACCTGTTTTGTGTACCAAGGGGTTCAAAATGGTTCAAATGGCTCTGAGCACTATGGGACTTAACTTCTGTGGTCATGAGTCCCCTAGAACTTAGAACTACTTAAACCTAACTAACCTAAGGACATCACACACATCCATGCCCGTGGCAGGATTCGAACCTGCGACCGTAGCGGTCGCGCAGTTCCAGACTGTAGCGCCTAGAACCTCTCGGCCACTTCGGCCGGCGTACCAAGGGGGATCAGCATTATCTCTTATTAGTTTATATGGTATATATCTCTCAATATCCGTCAATAGTACTTCTTTGAATTTTGGACCACACCTGGTATACACTTACATAGTCAGACTGGAAGGAGTGGACAAATTCTTAAGGAAGACACATGTACATAGTCACCACTCCGACTTGGACATTTGTGGTAGCATGCGACCAACTTCCCGGTACCCTCGTCCTAGAAAACAGCCGCCTGTGATTACCGCCAATTCACTGTGCTGGTCTGCAGCTCGTCGTCTGTGCTGAAATCCTGTCATTATACCCAGTGTTTCATGTGAATGGAGAGATGAAAATCAGAAGGAGCGAAGTTCGAGCTGTATAGTGGACGGTTAAACACCTTCCACCGAAAAGTCTACAACAGCGTCTTCGTTGAACCTGCGTTTGCGGCCGAGAATGCGAGACACTTTTAAGTTTTGTGGAGTTGCACGAAATCAGGCAAAACCACTCAGCCACACTTCACGTTTGGTGGGGAAACCATATTCTAGGCGTCTTTAAGGGTTACTGTGCGCTCAGAACTCAAAAGTGTGACGTGACAAGGTAGATGGGCATGCTAGAGACACTGCCCAACAGATCTGAGCAAAGTTTCATCATATTTTCACTGTGGTTTTAATTTTGTGACTGATCGAAGGTTGAAAAAGAAATAGCCCTTGTAAATTTCTACTAACAAAGATGTTATTGCATGCTTAAACGAGTGGTAGCTTGCAACCACCAGTACTCAGTTATCCCAAGAAGTGTTCGCTTACTGACCTACACTTGCTGGAACGATATTTCATCTCTTGCAGTATATTTTATTCCGTGCCAGATTTAACTACTAATAATGAAACATCCTGTACATTTATTTATTTATCTAACCGTATCTGATTTGATCCATTATGCCTTCTCTTGCATCGTACCAGAGTTTAACGAATACAGTATCTATTACATCATAATTACCTAAGATAGAACAATTTTAGGACAACTAGTATTAAAATGATTTGAGAGTGTGAAGTGGTAATGGAAGTAAATTGTACTAACTATGAACTAAGGAATTAATATTGGCTTTACTTGACCTACTGTAGCTGCAGCCGCTAATAGTGGTAATAGCAATATAGTAATAGTAAGTATAATAATGACAATGGTACAATAATTGTAACCTCAGTAAGAGTAATGGTGCTGGCAGAGATAAGAAGAATTTATAAGCTTACAAAATAGATGTTTTCTGATATTGAGAATTTCGGGAAAAGGAAATGTAATAGACCTAATTGGCTAAGAATACTGGGAAATAAGCATGATCAGGTTGCAAAGTGGAATGTACAATGATAAAGAGTGCATATAGCAACAACGGTAATGTTATGGTAGACGTGTCACTACCAGTCTCTTGGAGATGTTATTTAGTTCTTTGTTATAATGCATGAGGGTGTTCCACAGTCGGGTTCCTGCTACTGAGAAGGGCTTCATATAGGTGCCTGAACTATGGAGTGGAACAGAAAGGATTTCGCTCTGATAGGAGCAGGTGTTTCTGCTGTGTTGTTCATGCAAGAGTGTTAAGGTCGATGAGAGATTTGAATGACAGTGATCATCGATAAGACAGTAGAGAAGACTGAGTGTATTGAAACCTCTGAGGTAGTCTGCACCTAACCAGGATAGCTGTGTGTATGATGGTGAAATGCAATCCAAGAGTCAAACATCACAGATACAAGGAACACAGATATCCAAAGATAGTTTCAGACGCCGTGAGATTTTCTGAGAAAAGCCTTGCGGCATAACATCGCTAGAATCACTAATCGGAGGTATAAGTATTTGTCTAAATTTAATTTTCAGGTCAAGGAGAAAGAGCTTTTAATATTTTTATAGGGCATGGAGAGATGCTGCTGCCTTCTATCTCATTACAAAAAAATGGCTCTGAGCACTATGGGACTCAACTGCTGTGGTCATCAGTCCCTAGAACTTAGAACTATTTAAACCTAAGTAACCTAAGGACATCACACACACCCATGCCCGAGGCAGGATTCGAACCTGCGACCGTAATAGCAGCGCGGCTCCGGACTGGAGCGCCTAGAACCGCAAGGCCACCGCGGCCGGCTATCTCATTACAGTTACATGCCCAGTCCGGTTGATATTTTCATCTACTGTTACACTTAGACCCATTACTGAGGGAGAGAAGTTGATATTTGTCCATTTAGCGTTAAAAATGGTAGGGATTACCGCTATTTCTGGACAATGAGCCTAGAATGAACAACCAGTACCGCTTATATTTTGGAGGGATTGAGCTTCAATCCTATAAGGTAAGGGGTCCTAATATCTTCCTCACTACTAATTTCGTACGCCTACAAAATTCAGGTTCTCACATTTGGTAATGCATGGCTTAAGTCCATTGTTTTGTTGAGAGAGTTTGTTTTGTGGAACACGTGTAGCGTGTGTGTAACGGAGAATTCAGTCTTTTATGTTGAGGTGAGTTAGTGTAGCAGCCAAATTAACATCCGGTGTGAGCAATGACTTGTGTTCAAAATTACTCTGAATTTCAGTCCTGTGTTGTTTCTTGTATGTAATCGCCATAGTCAAGAGTATTGCCTATATTCCTGTAGTGGCAGCCATGGCGGTTTATCGTATCGCGATATTGCTGCTCGCGTTGGTCGAGAACCAATGCCTGTTAGAAGAATATGGAATCGGTGGGTCAGGAGGGTAATACGGAACGCCGTGCTGGGCCCCAACGTCCTCGTATCACTAGCAGTCGGGATGCCAGGCATCTTATCCGCATGGCTGTAACGGATCGTGCAGCCAAGTCTCGATCCCGGAGTCAACAGATGGGGACGTCTGCAAGACAACAACCATCTGCACGAACAGTTCGATGACGTTTGCAGCAGCATGGACTATCAGCTCGGAGACCATGGCTGCGGTTACCCTTGACGCTGCATCACAGACATGAGCGCGTGCGATGGTGTACTCAACGACGAACCAGGGTGCACGAATGGCAAAAAGCCATTTTTTCGGATGAATCCAGGTTCTATTTACAGCTTCATGATGATCGCATCCGTGTTTGGCGACATCGCGGTGAACACACATTGGAAGCGTGTATTCGTCGTCAGCATACTGGCGTATCACCTGGCGTGATGGTATGGGGTGCCATTGGTAACACGTCTGGGTCACCTCTTGTTCGCATTGATGGCATTTTGAACAGTGGACGTTACATTTCAGATGTGTTATGACCCGTGGCTCTACCCTTCATTCAGCCATTATGAAACCCTATATTTCAGCAGGATAATGCACGACCGCATACTGTAGGTCCTGCACGGGCCTTTATGGATACAGAAAATGTTCGACTGCTGCCCTGGCCAGCACATTCTCAGGATCTCTCACCAACTGAAAACGTCTGGTCAATGGTGGCCGAGCAACTGGCTCGTCACAATACTCCAGTCACTACTCTTGATGAACTGTGGAATCGTGTTGAAGCTGCATGGGCAGCTGTACCTGTACACGCCATCCAAGCTCTGTTTGACTCAATGCCCAGGCGCATCAAGGCCGTTATTACGGCCAGAGGTGGTTGCTCTGGGTACTGATTTCTCAGGATCTATGCACCCAAATTGCGTGAAAATGTAATCACATGTCAGTACTAGTATAATATATTTGTCCAATGAATACCCGTTTATCATCTGCATTTCATCATGGTGTAGCAATCTTTAATGGATAGTTGTGTACTTAGTTTGTTATAACGGCAAAAGCTCTTCCTATTCAAAGACATACCAATTCGTAAGTGACACATCTTTAGAAGGCGGCCACAACTTCAAAAATTGTTGATTAATAACCATCAAGTGATTTATAATAAGGAAAGTGCCTATCTGCGTTACACTTGGAAAATTTACTTGAATTAATTCTACTTTTGAGAATATTTTTTACGAACACTCTTTTTGTATATCTGTTTTATGTCGCGTTACTGTTTATGACTAATGCTGACTTCAGTATGTTACAGCAATTGCATTGTAACTTGCCTAAAGTGGAGCATAAGGTCAGGAAATAGTACAACAATCTGTAACCCTTTCCATAGCCTTTCAGGACCGATACAGGTCATAAGGTGACGATTTTTCGGCCCCTTCATCCTCCGTAATGACAGGCGCATAACTCGCTATTGAGATTGTCGATAGTTATATTGAGGTATATATGTTTTGAACTTAGCTACAACTGCAGGTCTTGCATTTCTAATGGATTTAGATGTACACTACTGGGCATTAGAATTGCTACACAAAGAAGAAATGCTGATGAAAAAGGGGTATTCATTGGACAAATATATTATACTAGTACTGACATGTGATTACATTTTCACACAATTTGGGTGCAGAGATCCTGAGAAATCAGCACCCAGAACAACCATCTCTGGCCGTAATAACGGCCTTGATACGGCTGGACATTGAGTCAAACAGAGCTTGAATGGCGTGTACAGGTACAGCTGCCCATGCAGCTTCAACACGATTCCACAGTTCATCAAGTGTAGTGACTGGAGTATTGTGACGAGCCAGTTGCTCGGCCACCATTGACCAGACGTTTTCAATTGGTGAGAGATCTGGAGAATGTGCTGGCCAGGGCAGCAGTCGAACATTTTCTGTATCCAGAAAGGACCATACAGGACCTGCAATATGTGGTCGTGCATTATCCTGCTGATATGTAGGGTTTCCCAGGAATCGATTGAAGGGTAGCGCCACGCGTCGTAACACCTCTTAAATGTAACGTCCGCTGTTCAAAGTGCCGCCAATGCGAACAAGAGGTGACCGAGACGTGTTACCAATGGCACCCCAAACCATCACGCCAGGTGATACGCCAGTATGGTGATGACGAATACACGCTTCCAATGTGCGTTCACCGCGATGTCGCCGAACACGGATGCCAACATCATGATGCTGTAAACAGAACCTGGATTCATCCGAAAAAATGACGTTTTGCTATTCGTGCACCCAGGTTCGTCGTTGAGTACACCATCGCAGGTGCTCCCGTCTGTGATGCAGCGTCAGGGTAACCGCAGCCATGGTCTCCGAGCTGATAGTCCATGCTGCTGCAAACGTCGTCGAACTGTTCGTGCAGATGGTTGTTGTCTTGCAAACGTCCCCATCTGCTGACTCAGGGATCGAGACGTGGCTGCACGATCCGTTACAGCCATGCGGATAAGATGCCTGTCATCTCGACTGCTAGTGATACGAGGCCGTTGGGATCCAGCGCGGCGGTCCGTATTATTCTCCTGAACCCACTGATTCCATATTCTGCTAACAGTCATTGGATCTCGACCAATGCGAGCAGCAATGTGACGATACGACAATCCGCAATCGCGATAGGCTACAATCCGACCTTTATCAAAGTCGGAACAACAACGTTTCACCAGGCAACGCCGGTCACCTGCTGTTTGTGTATGAGAAATCGGTTTGAAACTTTCCTCATGCCAGCACGTTGTAGGTGTTGCCACCTTCGCCAACGTTGTGTGAATGCTCTGAAAAGATCATCATTTGCATATCACAGCATCTTCTGTCTGTCGGTTAAATTTCGCGTCTGTAGCACGTTATCTTCGTGGTGTAGCAATTTTAATGGCCAGTAGTGGAGTAGATCACACGATAGTTGAAATGTAATCGCACTAATACCGGCGTCACGATTGAGTATCGAGTATCATTTCAACTAAAGGATTTTAACATTAGCGACACATGCCGAAGAAACAAGGCACGTGTTCACTAATTCTGTTTCTGCAGTGTGGCGGCGCTGGAAACCGTAGCGAAAGCGTTTAGTGGTCGCGGCGCCTTATGGTGTCGGCCACATGGACGACACGGCAGTGTGGGCGGAGCGGGACATGACAAGCGCCGCGGAGGCGGCTTTGCGGCCGCATTGTGGCGCGGCTGGGCATTGTGGCGCGGACTTCCGGCCGGCGCGCATTGTCTCCTGGCCCGGCGTGGCGGGGCGGCGGGCGGCGGGCGCTCCTGTTCTTCCATCGTCCCACCCCCCCTCTTCCCCTCCCCACCCAACTCTCTCCAGTGCAACAGGCTAACCGCTCGCACAAAAGGACCCCACCTACCCGCTCTGCACAGGTACCGCTACGCACGTGGCTCGCTGCCAGCTTCTCATCCGACCCCCTTTTCTGCAGCTCGTCGATCGATATTAGCTGAAAGCCAACCAGCTGCATATGTTTCAGTGCACGGAAGACAGGTGCGGATCCGAGGACTGGCATGTCACAGGGGTCATGATCCCTTTCCCAAAGATCGTTTTAATAAAAGTTTTTCTGTTTTTGTAATATAAATGTACAATTTTCTTAGTTAGCTTTCAGAGAACGACATAACGTGATAATTAAGCGGATCGTAAAACGAGAAAGCATCTTAAATTTTTTTATGGTCATAACCGATTACTGTACAAGGATAATGCAATGTAGTCGAATTAAGTCGGGTGATGCTGAGGGAATTAGATTAGGAAATGAGACACTTAAAGTAGTAAAGGAGTTTTGCTATTTGGGGAGCAAAATAACTGATGATGGTCGAAGTCGAGAGGATATAAAATGTAGGCTGGCAATGGCAAGGAAAGCGTTTCTGAAGAAGAGAAATTTGTTAACATCGAGTATAGATTTAGGTGACAGGAAGTCGTTTCTGAAAGTATTTGTATGGAGTGTAGCCATGTATGGAAGTGAAACATGGACAATAAATAGTTTGGACAAGAAGAGAATAGAAGCTTTCGAAATGTGGTGCTACAGAAGAATGTTGAAGATTAGGTGGGTAGATCACGTAACTAATGAGGAGGTATTGGATAGGATTGGGGAGAAGAGAAGTTTGTGGCACAACTTGACTAGAAGAAGGGATCGGTTGGTAGGACATTTCCTGAGGCATTAAGGGATCACAAATTTAGCATTGGAGGGCAGCGTGGAGAGTAAAAATCGTTGAGGGAGACCAAGAGATGAATACACTAAGCAGATTCAGAAGGATGTAGGTTGCAGTAGGTACTGGGAGATGAAGGAGCTTGCACAGTATAGATTAGCATGAAGAGCTGCATCAAACCAGTCTCAGGACTGAAGACCACAACAACAACAACAACAACAACAACAACCGATTACTGTTCAGTTGGATGTATAAATTTCTAGGACGTTAGCCCCGTCATATTCAGGCTCTTCCCCACGCTCCAAGTTTTGATCCCTCTGCTAGGACGTTATTCAGGATCATTTCGTGTTCACAGTTAACGATAGTTACGAGGCGTGTATTTTTTTAGTGAGAACCGTTTTGAAATTTAAAAAAAAGACGTGCTAAGATATCTCAATAATTTTACTTTTACATGAAAGCTGTAGCAGCCATTTTTCTGGTTTCGCTTTTTCGTCTAATAGGTAAAAGTTTGATTTTATTTATTGCACATTGACTGTCTTTGGAGGGTTTTACTTTTATTTAATATTGTCCCGGCTAAGTATCAGTTTGATTACTTTTAAAACCCAATGTTAAAAGTGGGCCACTACACGTATAGTCTTTCGAACTCTGAGAGAAAACATCTTTAGTAGCTTTACTACAAATGTTTACAGACGACGATACTTTAACCTTTCGTTCAATTGTTTTCGTTACGCATCGCTAGTTTGTTCTTGGCGTAGATCACCTAACCTCAACGTTTATTAATCTATGTTAAATTAATGTTCAAGACCTGTATTATGTTTCAAATTAACAACGTCAGTTTATTGACAAGTATTATTAATAAATATGTTCACTCATGCGATCTCATTCAAAGAAGTTCTTTAATTAGATGTCTAAGTAGGATTCCCGCTAGCATCAGAGATGTTAGATAATATCCTGTCACTTTCGGTAAATAAGTTATTTCTATTTAATATCCGCAAACTGTCATTAACTATGATCAGTAGTCGCGTGAAGTTAAAGTTTCCCACTATCACAATTCAAAGTCCGAATCCGGTTAAAATTCTCAATTCAGTAAAGCTTTTAAATATTCACACGAATTGACATTAAAGCCAAAGAGATTACTATTCACCTTCCCGTTTATCTAATCTCATAAATGTCCAAATTAAAGTCATGAATTGACAATCCTGAAAAACAATCTCGTCACAATTTATTCTTGATCCCCGTTTAATAAAGTCCCAATTGTTGTTCTGTAAACTTGTACGTCCTAAATAACTTTCGAACTGGAACAGACTAGAGACTGGAGTATCGTAATTACAACGTATGGCTATTTACACTTTAATAAACACTATCTTTGATGTCCCAGACCTACGTTCTATGACCATAATACTGATTTTCTTACATATTGGAATAACTAATATTTTGATATTTTCTACTGTTTTTCCCCCTTCCCATGTTCCTAAAATTTATAATTAAGTTTTCCTTTTCTTTTCTTTTGCTTTCTATACTAGATATTTCCCTCTATTTGTTTTTTATTTATTTTTCGCAATTACTACTTGTGGAGGGACTTGGGTCCTTTTTTGAATTGATATTTAAAAGACATGGGGGGCTAATTTGGGAGCTATTTTTGTTTTTTCAACACCGAGAGCGCTGTAGGTGTTACAAAACCTGTACCTTAATCCACTATTCTACATAATTTCCGTCATTATTGAGGCACTTGTCATAACGTTGTACCAGTTTTGGATACCCTCCTCATAGAAGTCTGCCGCCTGACTTGTTAACCACTACATCACCACTGTTTTGATTTCGTCATCGTCTTGATGACGCTGACCGCCCAGGTGTTTCTTCAAGTGCAGGAACAGGTGGTAGTCACTGGGCGCAAGATCGGAGATGTACGGAGGGTGATCTAGAGTTTCCCATCGAAAAGATGTGACGATGTTTTTGGTCTGATTTGCCACATGCGGACGGGCATTGTCTTGCATCAAAACGATGCCCTTGCTCAACTTGCCACGTCTTTTGTTCTGAATTGAACGGCGCAATTTGTGCAGTGTCTTACAGCAAGTTGCTGCATTGATTGTCTCATTACGAGGCAGAAATTACACAAGCAACACTCCTTTTCTGTGATGCAGTGGTTAACAAGTCAGGCGGCAGACTTCTATGAGGAGGGTATCCAAAAACTGGTACAACGTTGTGACTAGTGCCTCAATATTGGCGGAATTTATGTAGAGAAGTAGAGTAAGGTACAGGCTTTCATGTAAAAATAACCGGCTGGTCCCGGCGGAGCTTCGAGTCCTCCCTCGGGCATTGGTGTGTGTATTTGTCCTTAGGATTATTTAGTTTAAGTAGTGTGTAAGTTTAGGGACTGATGACCTTAGCAGTTAAGTCCCATAAGATTTCACACACATCTGAACATTTCTATTTTTTTTTATAAAAATAAAATTATTGAGATATCTTAGCACGTCCTTTTTTAAATTTCAAAACGGTACTTACTTATAAATCACGCCTCGTATAATTGTGAACACTTGAAGATCCTGAAGAAGATCACAGCACAGGGGTCCAAATGTCGAACGAGTGGAAGGAAGTCAGTCATATACGGTTGATGTTCCTAAGACATATTAACTGTTACCCATACCTATGGTAATGATGTAGGGCGAGGCAATGAATTAGAATTTGTGCCCGTGTCGGTATTCGAATCCTGCTTACTTGGCAGATGCGCTTGCCGTTACACCACACTGGCACTGCATATAGCACAGCTGCACCATCCCTGATCCGATGGGCTGAGGCATGAACTGGAATCTGTATCAGAGAGGGAGACGTAAGAGGTTATTCTCAGTAACTGTTGTAGTCTGACTGCCAGTGTGGCGTAACGCCTAGGGCATCTTTTTAGTAACTAGGAGATCTTGGGTCAAATCCCAGCATTAGTTCAAATTTTAATTAATTGCTTCGGCCTAAGTAATTATCGAAGAAATTGAAGTGACGTGGCCCAACGTCACAAAAAATTTTGTCTTCGGTGACAAAGGGCAATGAAAGTCTGAAGTTCTCATTTGTTTGTCTGATGTCTTTCCCATTTAAACGACCTTATGGCCTGACTGGAAGACAGCAGAAAAAAATCGGTCCAAGGAAATCTTATAGGACTTCGAGACTCCACAGGTCGGACCGGCAAGTCACAGGAAGTGGAATGAAGTAGACAGAACAATGCTCAATTAATAAAATGAGAGCCCGCATCTCGTGGTCGTGCGGTAGCGTTGTCGCTTCCCACGCCCGGGTTCCCGGGTTCGATTCCAGGCTGGGTCAGGGATTTTCTCTGCCTCGTGCTGGCTGGGTGTTGTGTGCTGTCCTTAGGTTAGTTGGGTTTAAGTAGTTCTAAGTTCTAGGGGACTGATGACCATAGATGTTAAGTCCCATAGTGCTCAGAGCCATTTGAACCATTTTTGAATAAAATGAGAACTTGAAGTTTGGCTTTCCCAAATAGATGTGGAGCAACTGAAAGAAGCTAAATTTCCGTAATTTAAATGACCCAGTCTCCAGAACTCTGTTCATAATTGTAGTGATTAGCGAAATACTAATAATAGTGTCTGTACACTTCGATTTTACGTCGTTTGGTGTATGATACCAAAGGTGTGAGGAGTTTTGCTATTTTAGTTGTTAAAGTAAATGTGTGACAAATTAATTTCTAATTGTTTTTAACGAATGCTTTCAAAATAGTGTTTTCTTTTCGGAATTGTAATCTACTATAAGTTATGATAAAGCTGTGTACGAAGCACTAACGTAATCAAATTGTTATACCATTTCAAACATTTTATTGTTGTTATTATTAAAACTTAAGACAACTGTAGTACGTTAAAAGGGTGACTCCAAAAGAATCCAACCTTAGATAGCGACTCAAGAGGTAATTATTAATTCGGAGCGATTTTTATCGTCTTGCGCTCCACTGATTATCCATGCTAATTTAAAAAGAAATGCCACAGCTTTTTAGTAAGATTATTATGTAACGACGATTCCGTTCAGTGAACATAACCAGGTTACCCTACGAACTGTCTTCTCAACAGATTCTCATAGAATTGTACGAATAGGGAAGCGGCCCTCTCTGGACAAAACGCCATGTTCACTACACTCCCTGCTCTCTGTGCTTCTGTCAGGTACTCGGCAGAGTGTTTCTGTTCTCGCCATGTTCCACGCCTTCAACGGTATGTAGGATGACTAGACTTCTCAAATTATGACATGGGCACAGTTCTGTGAGAATTGTTGCGAAGGTTGTTCGCGTTTCCACCTGATGACGTTCATCGAATGAAACTGGTAGTGACATAATCAATGTACTTTAATACATCTGTGGTTGTTAATTATTAATACTAAAATTAATCTGGTAGAATTGTCAGGAATTATCTGTTGATTGCTATTCTTCAAGCTTCGTCATTTCCACAGTTCATCCCAGGCAAGAAGCAGTAAAAATAAGAGTTAAAATTATCGTCAGAAGCAGCATGTCACCTACCGGAAATAACATTCTGTCCACGCAGCTCTTAAACTATAGGCAGGTACGTGACTCCTACAGCTTCTCCACTCATCTTTGTCATCTAGATCTTTCCCTACATCTTGGTATTTAGCAGTGCAGCTATCAGCTATTCAAAGTAATCACCGCACAATAATCATCATAAAACTGTACACGTTGTCTTACTATTATAGACAGAAACAAAAGGGGTCAGTAAAGGACAATGAAACAAGTAAATAATTCCATCGAGCTTAGGCCCAGAAAAGTATCGTTTCCTGATACGACATATTGCTATTAAGTACGTGAACAACTTGTGACAGAGAACCTGAAGATCCAAAATACAGATACACTATTTGATCAAAAGTATCCGGACACCTGGTTGAAAATGACTTACAAGTTCGTGGCGCTCTCCATCGGTAATGCTGGAATTCGATATGGTGTTGGCCCACACTTAGGGTTGATGACAGCTTCCACTCTCGCAGGCACAAATTCAATCAGGTGGTGGAAGATTTATTGGGGAATGGCAGAACATTCTTCATGGAGTGCTGCACTATGGAGAGGTATCGATGTTAAGTCAGAGTTACAAAACATCAAAAATGTGTTCCATAGAATTCATGTCAGGACTCTGTATAAGCCGGTCCACTACAGGGATGTTACTGTCATGTAACCACTCCGCCACAGACCGTGCATTATGAACAGCTGTTCGATCATGTTGAAAGATGCAATAGTCATCTCAAAATTTCTCTTCAACAGTGGGAACCAGGAAGGTGTTTAAAACATCAATGTAGGCCTGTGCTGTGATAGTGGCATGCAAAACAACAAAGGTTGCATGCCCCTCCATGAGAAACAAGACCACACCATAACACCACCACATGTGAATTTTACTGTTGGCACTACACACGCTGGCATATGACGTTCACAGGGCATTCGTCATACCCACACCCTGCCATCGGATCGCCACGTTGTGTAGTACGATTCGTCAGTCCACAAACGTCTTTCCACTGTTCAATGGTCCAATGTGTACGTTCCTTACACCAAACGAGACTCAGTTTGGCATTTACTGGCCTGATGTGTGACTTAGCAGCAGCCACTCGACCATGAAATCCAAGTTTTCTCACCTCCTCCCGAACTGTCATAGTACTTGCAGTGGATCCGGTTGCAATTTGGAATTCCTGTGTGATGGTCTGGATAGATGTCTATTATACATTACGTCAGTTTTGGGACAAAGACAGCGTCACCCCACTCTCCATTGTTGACAAATTTCTTCAAGATGGCGAGTCGAAGATGGCGGCGATAGATATGGCAACTTCGCTATGACGTCATGGCGGGATGTTCAAATTTTGGAGGAAAACAGGTCAATTTGGCTACCTCCACAAACCTAGCCCACTCCCCTTCCCTACCTTCCACCAGAAAATGTTCAGAGTTTCAAATTCCATCAGGACAATGCAACACACCACAGCTACCTCCACTAACCAAAGGAAATGGTGGGAAAAAGGTCACTTGGGCTACCACCACTAACCTAAGCCATCCAACCACCACCTCTTCCTAGGAATCGGCGGGAAAAGGACTAAGCCTGTACTGGATAGGATGGACAAAATAATTTATTTAAACAGTCCTTATTTAAACAATTAGAGGCAGTAGTGCCAATCTGGTGTGTTCACCATGGGGTTCAGAGTCCAACTGACCCAGTACACAGTACTGAAACAAGAGGGTGCCGTCGTCCCTCCGATGACGTAATCCTAAATGGCAATATGGAGAGGAAAAATGACAGGAAGAGGACTCAGCCTGTTCTGGGGGGCTGGACAGAGGAAGGAGTGTACTTTATTTATTTCTGGAACAATTCATTTACGAACAGATTTTAAATAGTATATTTATTACACTGATACAAAACACTCGCTCTGACATGCTTGGGATCACACTACACACCATACAGAGCTGCAAACAGCCTGTGAATAGCCGAAATAATGCAGTACACTGATGTACAGACACACAAGCAAATCGTAAATTACTGAAATAATCCAGTACATAGCACACACACCTGCAAACTACTCGTAAATCACAGAAATAATGCAGTTCACCGATGTACAGATATGAAAACAACTCGTTAACTGATGGAATAATGCATACAATTTATTTAGGGGTGGATTTCACGTAGTTCATTTATTACACTGATACAAAACACTCACCCTAGCGCTTTTGGGGTCTCAGTAAATAGTCTACAACATGTAAACTTCCCCAAAATCACCGAAATAAGCAGCACATTGATGTGCAGAGAGGCAAACAACCCATAAAATGTCTAAGTAATACATGTGTAACACTATGCAAACATGCTCACAACACTGAAACAGCCAAAAATAATCCAGTGCATAAACACTCAGTGTGCGTAAAAAATGCTTTCGAACTATAATCAACCATAACTATCAGGGACTCCAACATTAGCACGCACTTTGCGGGCCAGCTGGGGGCAAGCCAGCACTGTAATGCTAGCCATCTGCCTCCGCTCTGCTGCCGACGGCAGGTGAAAGTCGCGTCTACAGTGACAGTTCTTCGAGTGTTATACTACGTCACATCTCTATGTCAATAAGCTCCAAGTCACCATCTGGACTCCACCCACATGTTCACCGCTGCTGGCATGTCCCTTTTTCTACTTGTGGTCCAGTGAAGAACCAATTGCCAACCGACTCACTCTTGCAGACGCTGCAAAAGTTCGTTCCATTGCTTCCTAGAACAACATCGATTGCTTTCTCCATCGCTATCCTAATGGGACATTCGACCTGTGTCTAGCGGTGCATGCATGTTCACCTGCCCAGTGTGACTGACACATAGCTGCAAAATGTTTGTTCAGTGATAGGATCACGTGTTCTCTTCCTGCAAATCGTGACATACAGCTGTCAACATACGTCTCAGAAACGTTAAAAGTTCTCACTGATAAAGGCCTTCATCATGTCTGTGCGAACTCGTGAAATCACCATTAATCAGAGAAGCATTCCTGTTGTTTGGAAAGAGAGCAGTGTAAGTACAGAGAGGTGGGAAATCAGAACGCCAGCCTCTGTGGCCGAGCAGTTCTAGGCGCTTCGGTCCGGATCCGCGCTGCTGCTACGGTCTCAGGTTCGAATCCTGTCTCGGGCAAGGATGTATGTGATGTTCTTAGGTTACTTATGTTTAAGTAGTTCTAAGACTAGAGGACTGATGACCTCAGATGTTAGGTCCCATAGTGCTTAGAGCCATTTGAACCATTTGAAATCAGAACACTTATGCAAAGAGAATTCGAAGCACTGTTCTACAGAAGAGAGAGAAGACGGGAATTTTCGGTATCCTACAGCTACTGGTCTGGAGATGTCGTAATGCCACAGTGGCAGGTGAGTGATGGCATCCCTGCCAGAGATGGATGGTCTGCTTCCACTTGTGTTTGAACACTTGCTTTCTCAGAGCTTTTCAGAGATACCTTTCTGCAAACTTGTTCCAATCAGTTTGAAGATGTTCCTGTGCCCCAGTGCAAAGGACAACCTGTGAATAAATGGAGCATTCTGATTGGCCCTTATTTAATTTACCCACCAAATTTCTGAGGCTACCTGTGTCTTCCATTTTTTCTTTCTGCAGACGAGAATTTCCGTGGCTAGAAGTATACTGTGCAGTCTGTTACATTGCACCGACAATTAAACCATGCAAAGTGGCCTGCAGATCGTCAAATAGAGAAACACACTTACTCAATTACTCCGATCTGCCTCTGAGATTGCAATCTTAAATATTAGAGCATGAAACTGATCTCCAACCCAGCAAAATATATATGTCACTGTGTACCGTGTCCATGTAGTAAGCATACAGTTCATATCCTGCATCATACAAAATCGCTACTTTTATGTCATTCATATAGCTATCGACCACCAGACACTCATACATATACTGCAAAGACAAACAGCACCATATATACTCCCCTTAACACTAGATATTTTCCTGCAGCCAATGGTCACAAGTCATCCCCTCCAGCCACATGACCAGAGCACTCCCAGTGGTCCAAAGTCACTCTCAGAAGTGTTCTACAAATTCAGGGTAGGCCCCGTTCATCACAAACGCGTTACTGTTTCTGGATCTGACCTGCTTGCTTGTCAGCTTTTCTACACACGTATCCAAATTGTGGGTTTACAAGAACACTTGTATTTTCATGTGGTTTGTCATAATATTATACGATTTACGCAATGCTTATCGGTATCAAGCATGTAACAGTATCCCACCGATCGCTCACACACCATATTGCCGAAGATATAGAATGGAAATTATTCCTCTACAAACCCAAAACCTTAGCAAGGTGGAGCCTGCTGTAAACCACTGAGGAACTACAAACTTACACCGTCTGTAAAGTCCTTTATGTGAGAACTCGAAAAAAATAGAGGAAACAGATATTTCCACTCGTGAATACTGATGTTTATGATGTATCAGATTCCAAATCATTCCTACAATTTACAAAGATAGCTAAGGTGTTTCTCATGTCTAGAGAACCAGCAATCATGTCTTCTACAAGCCTTTCACCTGCTGGATGGACACACCACAACCGATGTTCCCTCAACTAAATAAAGGCGCGAAAGTGGATAATCAGTCAACTGTTTGGGTTACATGGGAGGGAATAATGGTCCAGCTTAGACACATGTCCATATTGAATCTTCTCAAATTTCCACTCGATCACGAAAGCTATCCAAGACATATTAAGCATTAGTTCGCATTTTGGTCGTCGGGAGGACAGAATGGTTAAGTCAGCTACGTTCGTACACCCCAACAGGCCTATCTGTTCGGACAGCCCCTACCCATTATCCAGAAACGTGAATCACTCCAGCCATAGGTCATTAGCGCTACACGCCAAGCTCATATAGACAGAGTAAACCTTGGAAAAATACTGGCATCATACATATTTTACCCATGTACTTTCAATTGAATATTACGATTGCAGTCTCAATTGGATGACATTCGACAGTGAGTGAAGTATCGGAAATAAAAACTGCTGATGGCTGTTGCTCTCGAATTCGAAATATTTGTACCATTCACATAACATAAGCTTCCCTTTGCTATCACAGTATTCCATGTCAAATTCATACCTTCCTTACGACTGGATATAGTCATTTCCTTTTCACATGTCGGAACACACACACACATACACACACACACACACATTCATTATACTGCTGATGTTCATGATGAACCTATCATGCACCAAATATTACTAAGTATAATACTTCGCCAATAACTGATTGTCTACGATACGAAATAATACTGACCGAAAATCAATGATAGGTGGAGAAGTCTTATAAGTATTCTTGTGAGTAGCACCACTGTGAGAAAGATAATTGTCTTACAAACCGCCAAATGTTGAAAAACACAACCATATGACCATCACAGGCAGTTTTGGTTCTACAGGTACACACTGGTATCCACATTAAAAGCTATATTGGCTTTATAAACCTGCGTATGGCATTACCTCTGAATAAAGTGGTTTTGTTCAGACAAATACTGTGACAATGAATATAGACGTTGATCGCCAGATTGTATAGTATCAGACCAACAGTGCGGTTTCACATCACGATGTTGCAACCTCGTAATAAAATTACCGAATTTTGAAAGTCAGCTAATGAGCGTGGTATGAATCCAACATTTGCAACTCCCTCACGCCGCCTCCGCTAGATATTTCTTCAGTACTTTTAATACATTCTGTCTCGAGGCCATGTGAGAGGTTCGGTGATATATGGCTGGGTTATAGACGACGGTTGACTCAGAAGGATCACAAACAGTAGTAGACGGTGTGTTGGTTGAGGTCGTAAGAAATGTACACTAGCTTTTCAGATCTGTAGTGCTACACTTTGGGTAGAAATGCTGTCTGGGTTTTGGAATCACGTCTTTCCATTCAGCCACATACCTGCATTGGATCCGATGTAGAAGTCCTCTAATCGTTACAGCCACTAGTGAATCATATTTTTGGCACTATCATATATCGAAGCGAGCCACCATTCTCGAGCCGGCCGGTGTGGCCGTGCGGTTCTAGGCGCATCTGTCTGGAACAGCGTGAGCGCTACGGTCGCAGGTTCGGATCCTGCCTCGGGCATGGATGTGTGTGATGTACTTAGGTTAGTTAAGTTTAAGTAGTTCTAAGTTCTAGGGGACTGATGACCACAGGTGTTAAGTCCCATAGTGCTCAGAGCCATTTGAACCACCATTCTCGAACCTATCTGCTACATTAAAATTGTAACGTGTTTTTAGGTAGTTCCTATGAGTCTTGGAACTGCCCCTCAGACTCTGTGCTACCATCCCTGCAGCTTTGCACATGTGATCGTTCCAATGTAAGTTGAAACTGAGTAGAAGTCACAGAAAGCTATACTTACCACCTTCTGCAATCCATGTAGAAACAGGCTAAGCTGAGTTACTGCGACAGGAGAGTGTTTTGACCATTCGATGGAAATGGGAAGTCGGAGAAGGACGAGGATTTTGCTACTGCACTGTGGTACATCCACAAATTACATACAAGTACCACAGATCGACGTCCCTCAGGGTCCATTCACATCTATCACCGCATCATGTTATCTTCATGATTCTGTACTAGCGACCTGAGAAAAATTACGACCTATAAAAGCTCAACTAACTTCATCCGAGAGAGAGCTCGATAAGATTTCTACCGCATCCTCCCATTTATCGAAAATAAATACCGTCTGCATGCTGGCATAGAACACATGTGACGCTCCTATAAAATAAACAGCTATTGACCCATTGCATGGACCAGTGAAATCCTAGGACGATTCTGTCTACGCATGTTTGACGTGCCGAGCCAGTGAACTGCGGCAGGAATAACACACGTTAGTGGTTAACAGTAGGGGCTCTCAGAATGGAGAGGCTTCATGAGGTGTAGGAATGTAGGTGACATAATCGTGTCGTCCTCTAGATGATCGAATAATGAACTAATGTGTAGTATGTGTTGGATAGCTTTCGTAATCACGTGGAAGTTTGAGAAGATTCAATATGGACGTGTGTTTAAGCTGGACCGTTATTCCCTCCCATGTAAATTGTTTGGTTGACTGCTTCTACACATTTCGTGTCTTTATTTAGATCAGGGAACATCGATTGTGGTGTGTGCATCCAGCAGGTGAAGGATGGGTGGAGGACACGTTTGGTAATTCTCTAGACATGAGAAACACCTTATCTGATTTTTTAAATTATAGGGATGATTTGGAATCTGTTACATAACCAACATTGGTATTCGCGTGTAGTAACTCAGTTGTTTACAGCATACTCCACCTCGCTAGGTTTTGGGTTTTGTAGAGCAATAATTTCTAGTCTATATCTACGAAATTAAGATGCGCAAGCGGTCGGTAGGAAACTGGTATGTGCTTGATATCGAGAAGTATCGCGCAAATGGTATAATATTTTGGCAAACCATATGAAAATACAAGTGTTCCTGTAATTCCGCAGCTTGGAGATGCGTGTAGAAAAGCAGGCAAGCAAGCAGGTCAGGTCGAGACACAGTAACACGTTTGTGGCGAGGGGAGCCGACCCCGAATTTGTAGAAAATTCTGAGAGTGACTTCGATGCACTAGGGCGCTATGGTCATGTGTGTGGATTGGATGATTTGTGACCATCGGCTGCAGGAAAATATCTAGTGTTTGGGGGGAGTATATGTGATGGTGTTTATCTTCGCAGTATATGTATGGGTGTCTGGTGGTCAATAGCTGTATGAATGATGTAAAAGTGGTGATTTTGTATGATGCAGGATACGAACTGTTTGTTTAATCACTTTAATGCTCTAATATTCAATCTTCCAACGTCAGTGGCAGATCGGTGTAATTGAGTAAGTGTGTTTCTCTATATGACGATCTGCAGGCCACTTTGAGGGGTTTAATTGTCGGTGTAATATGTCAATCTGTACAAAATAATTATGGCCGCTGAATGTCTTGTCTGCAGAAAGAAAAAAGAAGGCGGACACGGGCAGCATCATTAATTTTTGAGGGTAGATTCAATAAGGGCCAATCGGAATGCTCCATTATTTACAAGACATCATTCGTGCTGTGGCATAGGAGGATCTTTGAACTGATTTGAACAACATAGAGGCAGGGTATCAATGGAAAGTTCTGAGAAGACAAGTGTTCAATGACAAGTTGAGGCGGACTATCGACCTCTGGCTGGAATGCTATTACTAATCCACCACTGTGGCATTGCGACATCTCCAGACCACTCGCTGTAGGATACCGAAAATTCCCGCAATTTTTCTCTTCTGTAGGACAGTGCTTCGAATTCTGTTTGGGAAACTGTTGTGATTTGCCCTTGCTGTGCTTAGACAGTGCTCTATTTCCAAAGAACAAGAATGCTTTTATGATTAACGGTGATTTCACGAATGCGCACAGACATGATGAAGGCTTTTAGCAGTGAGAACGTTTGACGTTTCTGAAACGTATGTTGACAGCAGTATGGCACTATTTCCAGGAAGGGAACAAGTGATGTCTCGTTAAGACCATCACGAGGAATGCAATCGGTGGTATTCTGGGATATTTCCGTAAACAGGTCCTGGTTGCTGTGCGAACATTTCGCGACGATGCGTGAGGCATGCTGGGCAGGTAAGCATGCATGCACAGCTTGACACAGCTGGCCCTGAAAAGCACGTGTGTGTGTGTTGAAGTTTCTGATATTTGCGGTTGATTATAAATCGAAGACATTTATTACATGTACTAAGTGTTTGTTTTCGGGTGTTTCAGCGTTGTGAGCATGTTTTCATAGCATTTCACATGCATTATCTAGACAATTTACGAGTTTTTTGCCTCTCTGCACATCAATGTACTACATTATTTCGGTGATTTACGAATTTCGGGGAAGCAATGGAACAGATTTCTGCAGCGTCTGTGAGGGTGAGTAGCTCGGAAATTGGGTCTTCACTGGACTGCAGGTGGAGAGGGGGATCACACCAGCAGAAGTGTACACATGCGCATGGTCCAGAGGGAGACTTGGCCCATATTTACATAGAGATGTGATGTCAGTATAACACTCGAGGAACTGTAACTGTAGACGCGAGTTTCACCAGCTGTCGGTAGCAGTGCGAGAGAAATGGCTAGCGTTCCAATGCTGGATTATTTCCAGCTGGCCCTGCAAAGCACGTGTGTGTGTTGAAGTGTCTGATACTTGCGGTTGATTATAGTTCGAAGACGTTTACTACATGTACTAAGTGTTTGTTTTCGGCTGTTTCAGCGTTGTGAGCATGTTTTCATAGCATTTCACATGCATTATCTAGACAATTTTCGAGTTGTTTGCCTCTCTGCACATCAATGTACTACATTATTTCGGTGATTTACGAATAGTATTTACTGAGATCCCAAGCACGCTACGGTGATTGTTTTGTATCAGTGTGATAAATAAACTACGTAAATCCACCTCTAAATAAATTGTGTACATTGTACAAATAGTTTACAAGCTATTTTGATGTCTGTACATCAGTCTACTGCTTTATTTCGGCGATTTACGCGTTGGCGAGTCTGTATGCTGTGAACTGCATTATTTCGGTAATTTCAGAGTTGTTTGCGTGTCTGTACATCAGTGTACTGCATTATTTCGGTGATTCACAAGCAGTTTGCAGCCCTTTATGCTGTGTAGTGTGACCCCAAGCTCGTCAGAGCGAGTTTTTTGTGTGAGTGTAGCAAATATACTATGTCAGATCCGTCCCTAAATAAATATTTTCAAAAATGAAGAAAGTACAAACCTTCTTCTGTCCAGCAGCCCAGAACAGGCCAAGTCCTTTTCCCCTCCAGACCGCCATCTTGGATTACGTCACAGGAGGGTTACGGCACCCCCTGTTTGCAGCACTGCATACTAGGTCAGTTGGAATCTGGACCTTGTGATGGACACACTGGATGGCATTACTGCCTCAAATTGTTTAAACAAAGACTGCCTGTAAAATAAAGCATTATGTCCATATTATCCAGCAGCCCAGTGCAGGCTGAGTCATTTTCCCACCATTGTTCCCCTCCACACCACCATCTTTGATTACATCACAGTAGTGATGATGGCGCCCTCTGGTGGCAGTAATACGTACTATGTCATTTGGACTTCAGACCCCATGGTGAACATGGTATGGCAGTACTGATTCTAATTGTTTAAATAAAGACTGATGAAATAAAGTCAGACATACATCCTATCCTGCACAGGCTGAGTCCTTTTCCCACCAATTCCTAGAAAGAGGTGGCAGTCAGATGACTTTGGTTAGTGGAGGTAGCCCAAGTGACCTTTTTTTCCGACATTTTCTTAGATAAGTGGAGGTAGTTGTGGTGTGTTGCATTGTCCTGCTGGAAATTGAACTTCCCGCCCTTTTCTTGGGGAGGGGAGGGGCTAGGTTAATGGAGGTGTCCCATGGACCTATGTTCCCGCAAAAATTTGTACTTTACTCCATGACATCGTTGCATTGTTGCTATGTCTATCACATATGTCTAGGATGCCCCATCTTGAACAAATATGGCAACAATGGAGGGTGGGGTGACGCTCTCCTTGTCCCACTACTTACGACCAACTGTCGGCAGTCTCTGTCAGTCAACAGATGAGATCAGTCTGTACAGTTTAGTGATGTACATGTCCTTTCACGTTTCCACTTCGCTATTACATCGGAAATGGTGGACTTAGGGATGTTTAGGAGTGTGGGAATCTCGTGTACAGACATGTAAGACAAGTGACACCCAATCACCTGATCACATTTTAAGTCTGTGAGTTCCGCAGAGCACCCCATTCTGCTCTCTCACGATTTCTTATGACTGCTGAGGTCGCTGATATGGAGTACCTGACAGTAGGTGGGAGCACAATGCACTTAATATGAAAAACGTGTGTTTTTGGGAGTGTCCTGATACTTTTGACTACATAGTGTATGGTCTTGAGGGAAAACATTGATTTGTTCCATATGAAGGCAGTTGATGTGAGTGCTGTATATGTGAAGGCAGGCTGCAGCACGTCTCATTAATGCCATCAGACATTCAGTAATCTCAAATGTATTTAGAATCCATCAACAGCCACCCTCAGCACTTTCCCTGAATTTATCGTCATTATGAAAAGGTTTGGAGCTTCTAAACATGTCACTCACCACCCTCCTCCCCGCCCAAAGAGCAAAAAAATCCAGTTGGTTCTATTTGGGTTTCCTGGGAGACCATGACCGATACACTTGTTGATGATTCGTGCTACTTAAGTGTTCCCAAATAGCAAGATGGAAATGTTGCAGGCACAATCATACATTTACCATATATGCTACTCATTCTTTCACTATAAGGAACAGCCGGCCGCGGTGGCCGAGTGGTTCGAGTCGCTTCAGTCCAGAACCACGCTTCTGCTTTAGTCGCAGGTTCGAATCCTGCCTCGGGCATGGATGTGTGTGATATATTTAGGTTAGTTAGGTTTACTTAGTTCTAAGTCTAGGGGACTGATGACCTCAGATGTTAAGTCCCATAGTGCTTAGAGCCATTTGAACCATTTTATAAGGAAGAGAATTAGATGTTCATATACTCAGTAATAATACGCAATATCGCGGAAACCGTTGGTTTTCGGACCGACGTTTGTTAGGATTAGTGGCTTGTTTCATTGCCTCTACTGCCCCACTTCCGTTTATACGTATAATAGTGGAACACATTATACATTCAGGCAAAACAGAAAAAAGTCAAGGCCCCAAAACACGGGGCGATCTCTGGTTAATCTTCACTGTTTCCTGTCAAAGGATAGTGAATTACTTTCTACAGACACAGGACAACGAAACGTAAGAGCGTGCATTGACTATGTAGAACGAACAAAAAGCATATCTACAACAAGAGAAAAAAACGTCTTCATGAAGATGTGGCTCTCGGCTAAAACTATGATGAAATTTATCAATCGCCAGTCCCCTGTTCTAGCTGGGTTTAAAATCTGTGTGCTCATACGCCATATGTGAGACATGGCTTCTCCACATGTTGACAACAAAGAAAATATCCTTACCACACATGTGTACCATCTTCTCCATGTTTCTAAGCGTGTGTGTCGCTAATTTCGCTGGAGTGTTTCCACACTGGTTGAATCTAAATGCAAGGGCTAGATATTCTCAGTGCAGTTGCGAACTTCCCGGAGGACTTAATTTACTTTACTGTTGCCATGCGTATCTACAGCTACATTTGTACTCTGCAAATTAGTGTACAATGCTTCACCGGTACTGTTGACTGTATTAATTAGCGGTTGAGTGGAACATAGTGTCTACCCTTATATCAATAAACACAATTAGAAGCAATGTTTAACTTTCTCCTGAATTAGTTTACAACCTTTACCCCTCACCCACGTCCGATTCTTTAAACAATCGAACTCCAATGTACAAAGCAATTTGAGACACTGGATTACTGTGCAAATTGGTTAGTGTGTTTGATATTTGGCCTTATCAATGAAGAACGTTTATGGTTTAAGAAATCTAACCATTATTGTACGCCATCAGCAACGGACATATAATAATCGGTAGCCTTTTATGTTCTCTTCCTTTGTAGATTTCCAAGGGAGAATGACTGTTGAAAATGATTAAAATTGTCATTAACACTTTAGAGGTCAAGCCTGAGTCTCAAGGCATGTCATTTTAATTTATTTCTTATAATTTATTATTTCCTATTTACTATCTATTCACCGCAAAATTTGCAGTCGGTATAAGCATATACTACTGAATGTACCTGAAAAATGATATCATTGTACGATGCATGGACCAGGAGGTGTGACATCTGTGGCCATGGAACAATGCCCGATTACGACTCGGACCAATCCCGAAAGTGTTAAATTTTGTTGGAAGTCGCTAAATGCTCTCATTATGACTCTCATTATGAAATACTAGATGAGTACAGTCTGTGTGATTTGCCCACTACGGTTTACACTGCCTCAGGATATATAAACAGTATCCAACTCCAACATTTGCATTAAATGTTTAGCGTAAAATTATATCCCTGAGTGGATTTTGATAGCATTTTAAATATTTAAATTAGATCAATAATTATATCAAATACTGGGTATAAAATTTATCTGGCCTGCAAGCCATTAGGTAAGCAAACTGGGACTGGAGCCACAGGTGATCATTTTAGTCGTTCAGTGTTACAGAATGCTGAACTGGCTAGCATGGCATATACCACTTTGATCTCATTGTAGATGACTAGCGCTGGTTATCCCAAATCTCTATGCAAACATTTGAACTGCAATCTACGGTGAAGATGGGTGCATGATTGGATTTTAATGGGGCTAACATCTGTGACGGACGTCACGACGTCCCTACCAATCACATGCTTGAATCATCTCAGAGTGGGTCTGTATTCTGTATTGATGACTATGTGATCTGCTGTCAATGAAGTGGAAATGTGTTCTTAATTGACCATAGATTTGGTTGGTTGTTTCGGGGAAGGAGACCAGACGGCGAAGTCATCGGTCTCATCGGATTAGGGAAGGACGGGGAAGGAAGTCGGCCGTGCCCTTGGAAAGGAACCGTCCCGGCATTTGCCTGGAGCGATTTAGGGAAATCACGGAAAACCTAAATCAGGATGGCCGGACGCGGGATTGAACAGTCGTCCTCCCGAATGCGAGTCCAGTGTCTAACCACTGTGCCACCTCTCTCGGTACCATGGATTTGGATACGTGAATCTGTCGCCATATCCCTGTATGCACCACAATACCAAAAAAATTTAAAATCAAAATCTGTCAATGCTTACATACATTTATCGACCGACGAAAGAAGAGATCCCTTTTAATACTTTATTATAAAAAGAATAGTTGTTACTCACCATATAGCGGGGATGCCGAGTCCCTGATTGCCAAAAGAAAAAAAGATTGTCAAATAAATAAACTTTTGGTCAACAAGGCGTTCGGCACTTACCAGGCGACTTTAAAATAGGTCATTCATTCTCTTCAGTAGATGCTTTGGCTTCATCAGTGGTCTGTTGTACAGTTCTCAAACCGATACCACACGCCTCAGCTGTTCGTTCTTGGGACTCGGCGACACTGGGCGACGCTTTTTTGTCAGCCGTGGCTGCCGCTTCGAGCTCCTACCTAAAGAACTGATACACGCGAAGTATGATTTCTCCCTCCTGTCTGTGTAATACTGGATGAGATTTGCTGTTACCACTCATTTTACCACAATGCCTTGCATTAACTTCCGAAAAAGCACCAGACACAATTCTAAAACCAGTTATAAACTTGTACCACACAGAACGAAATTAAATTGGGCGCTCGCTACGTCTGAATGACGCCTATTGGTCGGCTGGTCAGGTGACTTCCGTGTTACTGCGCATTCAATCCTCACCCGCCAAGTTACATGACGCCTGCTCTAGTTCGCTACTCAGTCGTTTAGAGGACGACACAGTTAGGTCAGATACATTCCTGTACCCCAACAGGCCTTTCCATTCGGATAGCTCCTGCTGTTAGCTGGAAACGTGAATCATTCCTACTGCATGCCACCGCTACTGCATGTCACGCACCACGAAGAAGAATTGTCCTAGGAAACTGGCCACATACATATTTGATTGCAATGCTTACAATTAAATATTACGATTACGGTCTCAATTATATGACATTCGACAGTGAGCAAAGTATTAGAAATCCCCTCTGATGATGACGGTGGCTCTAGAAATAGAAATATCTGTACCATTCTTACGACTTGACATACATTTCAAAGCAAAAAAAAAAAAAAAATCTTTCATACTCTTTGCGGCTATCACAGTATTCCACTTCAATCCCATACCTTGCATTATGACAGGAGATAATCATTTTCTTTGCACATGTCGGAACACACAAACATACAGATACTTTACAAGCCTGATGCTGAAAGCGAACCTATCACACATCCCCTACTACTATGCATAATACTTCGCCAGTAACTGATTTCTGGCGATATGAATAAAAACTGAACAAAATTCGGCCATGGCTGGACATGACCCATAAGTTTTTCTGGCCAGTGGTACAATAGAGTCTTTGAAAGGGAGATGTAATAGCCTTTCAAGCCAACAGATGTTAAAAACACGATCGCAACGACTATGTTGCTGTCACAAGCGGGCTTGGTTCTATAGATGCTCACAAGTCTTGCTAACGAAATCCATGTTAAAAACTGTACAAGCCTTATAAATCGTGGTATGGCATCACCTGCAAATGAAGTGGTTTTTCCACACAAATACTGCAACACTGAATATAGACCGTGGTCGCCATCGTATATGTTAACAGACCAAAAGTTCGGCTACACGTCTCTGACGATGTAAGCTCGTAAGAAAATCATCGAATTTAGAAAGTGATTCGGCTAAGGAACGTTGGATGAAAACGGTATTTGTAGTTCCCTCATGCTACCGCTAGATAGTCCTCCTGCACTTGTAATGCATTCTATCGCAATGACACATCAGAGTTTCTGCGATATATCTACTGGCATATAGGCAATGGTTGATTATAAATTATTACAAATAGCAGATGGTGTGCTGATTGAGGTCGTAAGAAAAATGTACACAGGCGATTTGTAATCAAGTCTTTTCCTTCAACAACATACCTGGGTTGAATTCTATGGAGAAGACGTTTAATGATTACAGCCACTAGTGAATCATATTACTGGCACTCTCATATTTCGGAACGAGTCATGACATACAAACCTATCTGCCACAGTAAAATTTCAATGTGGTTTGAGTTAGTCCCTATGCATGTTGCAACTGCCCACCAGACTCTGCGCTACCATCCCTGCAGCTTTGCGCATGTTATCGTTCCAATTTAAGTTGGAACGGAGTAGAAGTTGGAGAAAGCTATACCTAGTACAATCAGCAGTCCTTGTAGTAACAGGCTAAGCCAAGTTAGTGCGACATGACCGTGTTTTGGCCATTGGATGAAAACGGGAACATGTTGTTATAAGACAGTACCAAGTGTGATGATGATGTTTCTTATTGGGAAAATTATGAAGACTCGACATCATCCCAGGAAATGCTGTCCGAAGCAAATCCGCGTCCCTCACAGTCCATTTACGACTATCACCCCAACATTCTCTCATCGATATTCTGTACCATCCAACAGCGAAAAATTACGAACTATAGAAGCTCAGCTAACTTCATCTGATGGAAAATTCAATAAGATTGTTACTGCCTCTCCCTCTTCCCATCTATCGAAAACAAATACCATCTGCATGCCAGCATTGAGTAATTGCGGCCGTTTTATTAAATTTACAGGTATTGATACATTGCACAGACCACTGTAAAGTTTCATTGCTTGTACTGTAGCAGGATGACCGTATCCCACAGACTGTAAAGTCAGACACAAGTGAGGCTCCTTGTGACCCTGTGTCATCTTTTTTCCTGCTGTAGCACGCTTTGTACATTGCCATACATTTTGTTTTTTCTGCCACGGCTTTGAGGTCTGTGTCAGGTTCTAAACTGACCCTAACACATTCTCTTCCACTGTCTCGCACAGAAAACTAGATGTTGCACTGTGTGAATCATGTTGTTGCTGCTGCTACTATAACGCACAGTCACACACACACACACACACACACACACACACACACACACACACACACACACACACAGAGTGGATGATTTTAAATAAGAGATAGAATAGCTGATGGTTTAGTGTTCCTTTGCGCCTGGTTCCTCAAATGTACGTGATCACTGTTTCGGTTCTAGCCCTCTCCAGAAAGTGTTAGCCCTCCACCAACACCCTTTCTCCATGTCAAACAAGCGATGTCAGTAAATCATTATGTGGTTGTCAACAGCTTATCAGTGGAGCGATGGGATGGAAAAGACACCATCGATGTACTATAATAATAAGCATCGCAGTTGATAGGGCAAACAATTTTAGCACTCTTACAGTGCATGCGATAGCATGCTTCCAAAATTCAGTATCATCGCGAAACTGTTGCTCCCCTACTTTGCGAGTATCATCACGAATGTAGAAAGATTACTGTGCGGTACGTCCATTTATTGTTAATTTCCGAACGTATACATCATCAAAGTATACCAGACAGCTACCTACATATTTATAGCACCTCAAGAATAGTGCGTAATTTATGATCTTCCCCGGTACAGATGGGAGTCGCCGGGCATTCCGATCGCACCGTCTTTGACCAACCTGCCCTGCAGCACCGTTACCGATTTAATCTGCAGCTGACCAGGAGTCGACAGCTACGTTCAGCATCTCGTCAATGAATGGCGTTTATCGAGTCCTCACTCACCCAAGTGCACAAGATTTCTCCAGATGCGCTCATGTCGAGATGGTTACCACCCCGCATAAGAGTATTAGATTTGAAAGTGTTGTGTTGTAATAGCAGACGGTTAAGAAGAACAAGAGACGGGTGGTTTTTATGCATGATGGAACTCCAGACAGATGGAGTTCAGAGCATTTTACGTAAATCAACTACGCTGTCAATTTTAAAGTATTGTTCTAGTGTCTGGGATCAGTACGAGGAAGGTATTTTCAAGAGATAACATAAACACACGCAGTCCTAAGGCTACACGGTTCTGCACTTAAAATAGGCTTTAATGTTGGATCGCTGCAGTTTGCGACCTATTAGTCATGTGGAATGCAACGCAGTTAATATTCCAATGTAAGAAATATGTTTCCAGCGCATGGCGTACATACATCTTGCTGGTTTCTCTACGATAAACTATTGTATCGAACCGTAAAACGTGAAAACTACTTCCTTAAGACAATGGCTTTGTATGATACATGCACAATATAGCTTTCCAGAGACGAATAGCTGTCACTGTTCACATCCGATCACGGTTCATTTATACTATATACAGTTAAATTATCTATGCCCGCATAAGTACCTCATAAAATAATCATTAGTAACGGAGAGTACCTCATACCACGAAACAGATACACGCGTAGCAGCGGCGTTTGACATGTGAAATTACACACAATGCCGCCACTAACTATGTAACCAGGACATCTGTCAAGCAGATGTATACAGGTTACAAAAGTGTCTTACAAAACCTGTCGCTAACTTATAATCACCCTAGTTATCAAGCTGAAGTCTCGATTATATACCAAAGATGTGGCAGGGGAATGGAGGGCGTCACATAACTCTTCGTTCATGTAGAGGAATGTGTCGAAGCAGGATGGTCACCTTTCGTTACACTTGTGATAGAAGTCCTGTAATGACCGAGAGGTTTGCTGTTAACGATAGCAAGTAGACAGACAGTGCTCTAAGTCATACACTAAACACATCGTTGTATGTGAGTCGAATGTGGGCTGTGTCATACAACTGATGCATCCTGACAGAACATTGATAAAAAAAGGTTAAATGATCTGCAGCAACATCTGCCTTCCTCTCTAGAATACATAATCAGTCTGCCATTAAATCGTACCTCGTTGCAGCTCCATGTCAACTTATTACTCCACACAGTCTCTGACATCCTTTAACGCAGATGAATGTTAGTTTAAAGGCAGATGGTTCTCTTTTTTCCTGGAAAGCGCCAGATACAGTAGTCAGCTCGCGTGTACCGCTGTTATCTCAGTAGACATACAGTAGAATGCTGCCTCGAACGGAAAAGAAGGTGATTGTTTGACTGATTCCTGGAGCTGCCATGTCACCGTTTTCTAGTTTTCCTCTTGCTGTCGTACACTCGCTCGCATGTTCAAGAATTGTTCTGTGTCAGCCAGAAGACACCCAAGTATTACCTCAACTTCCCCAAATTTATGTGTATTTTCCCTCAATTTATACGGTTTTTCCGTCAGTATTCGTAATTGTACCCGTGCGATCATGTCATAGCTTCTCGTTCCATGTCCTAAAATGGCTCGTAACTATAGTACAGCAGCCAACACCTAGTGTGGGATCCTACCCACTCGTCTTGTATAGGGTGCCTAAAGGGTGCTGCGTTCTGGAAATGCTGTACAACAATTCAAGCAAAATCACATTCATAGTTTTTTTTTTTTTTACAAATAATAAAATTGACAGTGCTTAACTTTTAATTTACAAATGTGTCGTAAGTGATAGGCGACGTGCAACGTAAATCTGTCTTCTGCTATATACAATGTTCATGCAAGTAGCTAGTATCGTAGCACTCTCTGCTGGGCCTGTCTGCATACTGTCCAATAAGAAGTGCTCATCTCCTTAAAATGGGCGCATCTGGAGAAATCTTGTGCATTTGAATGGGTGCGGACTCAATAAACTCCAATCATTCATGAGATGAGGAATGTAGCTGTCAACTCCTGGCCAGCTGCAGATTAAATCAGTAACCATGCCACAGGGCAGGTTGGTCAAAGACAGTGTGAGGGCATCTTTCAGTCTATAACTTTATCCTAAGAATGCTAGAATGCCCTGTTACTCCCATCCGCATAGAGGAAGAACATAAATTACGCGCTATTTTCGAGTTGCTAGAAATATGTAGATCACTGTCTGGTATACTTTGATGATGTATATGTTCGAGAATTAACAATTAATCGCGTACCGCACAGCAATCTATCTACATTCGTGACGGTACTTGCAAAGTTGAGAAGCGGCAGTTTTGCTATGATACTGTAATTGGGAAGAGAGCTACAATTGTTCACGCTATCAACTGTAATGCTTATTATTACAGTATATCGACGGTGTCTTTTCCATCCCATCCATCCACTGATACACTGTTGATTTCCACATAATGATTGACTGACATCACTACTTTGAGATGGAGAAAGAGTCTTGGTAAAGATGGGGAAAAGGTCTTGGTAACATGTTCTGGGGATGGCTAGTGCCAATACAGTGATTGCGTACATTACTGCCATATGAGAAATCAGTCGAAATGGAATGCTGAGCCATCAGTTATTCCGTCATTGCGACAGATGAATTTAATTGTAGAGACCGTCAACTATCTTCGGATAGCAGTTAAAATTATCCATTGTATGTGTTATGGTAGGAGCAGCAACAACATGATTTACAGGATGTGACGTCTAGTTTTCTGTGTGAGGCAGTGGATGAGAACGTGTTGGTATCAGTTTAGAGACTGACACAGACCTCAAAGTCGTGGCAGAAAAAACAAAATGTATGGCAGTGTACACAGCGTGTTACAGCAGAAAAAATACAATGGCACAGGGTCACAGGGAGCATCTCTTGCGTCTGATGGTACAGTCTGTGGGATACGGTCATTCTTGCATGGTACATGCCATGAAACTTTACACTGGTCTGTGCAACAGATTAATACCTGTATATTTAATAGGATCACCACATGTGCTCGATGCCGGCATGCATATCGTATTTGTTTTAGACATATGGGAAAAGGGAGATGCAGTAAAAATCTTATCGAGTTCTCTATCGGATGAAGTTAGTGGAGCTGTTATAGTTCGTAATTTTTCTCTTTTGAAAGGTGTAGAATAACAGTGATGGAATGTTGGAGTGATAGACATGAAAGAATCCTGCGGTCAGCTTTGGGCTGTAGTAATTGCATGATACTGAGTCTTACTAATTTTCCTGACAAGAAACACCACCACAACTAACTCTATTGTCTCCGTACTACATCGTGTTGGAGGAGCAAGCTTAGTTTGGCGCCGACCTTACACATTGTGCACAGTTGTCGGAGCTACGATAACATGTTCCCATTTCCATCGAATGGTCAAAACACAGTCGCGATGCACTAACTCAGCTTATCCTACTTCTTCATGGACAGCTGTATGTGGTAGATACAGCTTTCCCCAACTTCTATTCCGTTCCAACTTAAATTTGAATGATAACATGCGTAAATCTGCAGGGATGGTAGTGCTGACTCTGATGGTCATAGGAAATAGCTTTAATCATGTGCAACTTTACTGGAAAAGACAGATTCGAAAATAGTGACTCGTTTCGAGATATGAGAGTGCCGGAAATATTATTCACGAGTGGCTGTAATCATTAAAAGACTTCTCTATAGGATCCAAAGCAGGTATGTGGCTGAATGGAAAGACTTGATTCCAAACTGCAGCCAGAATTTCTACCCTAAACCGTAGCACTAGCGATCTGAAAAGCCTGTGTACACTTTTATGACCTCAATCAGCACACCATCAGCTGTTTGTAATCATTCTGAATCAACCATCGCCTATAACACAGTGGATATATTACAGAAACTCTGACGTGGCATTAAGATGGAATGCATTATAAATACTGGACGAATATCTATCTGTAGCATGAGAGAGCTGCAAATACCTGCTTCATACCGCGTTTCTTAGCCGAATCACTTTCTAAATTCGATGATTTTATTACGAGCTTACATCGTTGGCGACGTGTAATGGCACTTTTGGTCTGTTAATATACTCTCTGGCGATCTCCTTCTATATTCAGTGTAGCGGTATTTGTGTGGAAAAACCACTTCATTCGCAGGTAATGCCATATCATGATTTATAAGGCTTGCGCAGTTTTTAACATGGACGTCGTTAGTGATACTTGTAAGTACCTGTACAACAACATAGCCGTTGCGATTTTTTTTTTTATACATCTGAGGGCTTGTAAGAATTTTACGTACCTCTTTATAAGACACTGTGATACCACTCACAAGGAAAACTTATGGATCATGTCTACTCATCACTGATTTTAGTACAGTATTTTTTCGTATCACTAGCAATCAGTTACTGGTGAAATATTTTACTTAGTAGTAGGGGATGTGTGATAGGTTCACCTTGAACATCAGCATTGTGTGTGTGTGTGTGTGTGTGTTCAACAATGTGCGATGAAAATGACTATCTCGTATCATAAGGGAAGTAATGGAATTGACGTGGAATACTGTGGTAGTTGCAAAGGGAACCAAAGATTTTATTATTATTTATTTATTTATTATTTTTTTTTTTTTTTACTCTGCATAGTATTTCATGTCATAAGAATGGTACAAATTCTTCTATTTCCAAAGCCACAGCCATCAGCAGGGTGGATTTACAATAGTTCACTCATTGTCGAATGTTGCACAATTGAGACCACAATCGTAATATTTCGTTGTAAGTATTTCGATCAAATATGTATTTGGCCGGTTTACTAGGACGATTCTGTCTAGGGGTGTCCTGTGGCGGGAGTGAATCATGTTTCTGGCTAAAGGCAGTAGCTGTTCAAATGCAAAGGCCTGTTGGGATACAGGAATGCACCTGACCTAACCGTGTCAACCACTAGACAACTGAATAGCGAACTAACACTCAGTACTTGTTAGACAGCCTTTGGGATCACATGAGTTCTCCACGGAAATTTGAGAAGGTTTAATATGGACATGTGTTTCTGCTGGACCCTTATTCCATGCCATGTAAATTGTCTTGTTGACTGCTTCTGCAGATTTTTCGTCTTTACTTGGTTAACAGAACATCGACTGTGGCATGTGTTGTACGCATCTAACAGGTGAAAGGTGGGTGAAAGACACGTTTGCTGGTTCCCAAGACATGAGAAGCACCTCATCGCTAAGGTTTTGGGTTCCTAGATAAATAATTCCCCGTCTATATCTTCGGATTAATAATTTGCAAGCGATCGGTAGCATAGTGTTGAGTGCTTGAATCGAGAAGTATGACGCGAATGGTATGATATTCTGGCAAACCATGTGAAAGTACTTATCCATGTACGTTCTTCTAATCGCAGAGTCTAGAGCAAGCTAGTAAGCAGGTAGGGGCCAGAAACAGTAATGCATTTGTGACGAGGAGAACCAACCCAGCCTTTGTACAGCAGTTTGGAGAGTGACCTCAGTCCACTGAGTCAAGCATTAGGCCAGTACGTGTGCGGGGGCAGATGACATGTGATCGTTGGTTGTGGTGGATGACCACGTGACCTCACGGGAAATATCTAGTGCTGTGAGGAGTATATATAGTGCAGGTTCTTATGCTCTCTCTCTCTCTCTTTGTGCTATTTATACGAGTGTCTGGTGGTCGACAGCTATATGCCGGATGCAGAACTGGCGATTTCGTATGGCGCAGGATACAAATTGTGTTTTACTACACTGATATGGTACATGGACATGGATTTCACGCTGAAATATTCTAGCTTCCATTGTCAGTGGCAGTGCAGAATAATTGAGGAAGTGTATTGAAGTGTCTTTGTGTATTTGACGATCTCTAGACCACATTTCAAGTGTTTAACTGCCAGTGCAATATGTCGATCTGTACAAAATAGTTTTGCTGCTGAAAGGCTCGTTTGCAGAAAATAATGGCGGACAGTGCTCCCATTCTCGCAGAAGCAGCAGTTTGGCATGTAAATTCAGTAAGAGCCAATCAGGATGCTCCATGCATTCAAAACGCATCCTTTGTGCTGGGTGTAGGAGCCTCTACTGGCTGGTTCGAAAATGAGGGGCGCAAGATATATATTGAAAGTTATGAGAGTTAGGTGATGTATTCTTTATTCAAGTGGTCAAAGACTAGTTGAAGAGGACCATCCATCTCTGGTGTGGTGCTGACCCTCATCCACCTTTGTGGCATTAGTGCATCTGCAGACCAGTAGGGCACCGAAAGTTCCAGCTACACTACGCAAACGTCTCACGTCTATGCATCAGCCACACTGGCCAGGTAAACACATGCATGAAGCTCAACACATTTTGCATGTCAGATGGGTAGTCCCCTTAGGATCGCTAGGAAGATTGCATTTTGTGTTATTCTGGGAATTTAAGGAGATGGGACCTGGATAAACTGAAAGAACCAGAGGTTGTAGAGAGTTTGAGGGAGAGCATAAGGGAACAATTGACAGGAATGGGGGAAAGAAATACAGTAGAAGAAGAATGGGTAGCTCTGAGGGATGAAGTAGTGAAGGCAGCAGACGATCAAGTAGGTAAAAAGACGAGGGCTAATAGAAATCCTTGGGTAACAGAAGAAATATTGAATTTAATTGATGAAAGGAGAAAATATAAAAATGCAGTAAATGAAGCAGGCGAAAAGGAATACAAACGTCTCAAAAATGAGATCGACAGGAAGTGCAAAATGGCTAAGCAGTGATGGCTAGAGGACAAATGTAAGGATGTAGAGGCTTGTCTCACTAGGGGTAAGATAGATACTGCCTACAGGAAAATTAAAGAGACCTTTGGAGAGAAGAGAACCACTTGTATGAATATCAAGAGCTCAGATGGCAACCCAGTTCCAAGCAAAGAAGGGAAGGCAGAAAGGTGGAAGGAGTATATAGGGGGTTTATACAAGGGCGATGTACTTGAGGACAATATTATGGAAATGGAACAGGATGTAGATGAAGACGAAATGGGAGATAAGATACTGGGTGAAGAGTTTGACAGAGCACTGAAAGACCTGAGTCGAAACACGGCCAAGGGAATAGACAACATTCCATTAGAAATACTGATGGCCTTGGGAGAGCCAGTCATGACAAAACTCTACCATCTGGTGAGCAAGATGTATGAGACAGGCGAAATACCCTCAGACTTCAAGAAGAATATAATAATTCCAATCCCAAAGAGAGCAGGTGTTGACAGATGTGAAAATTACCGAACTATCAGTTTAATAAGTCACAGCTGCAAAATACTAACGCGAATTCTTTACAGACGAATGGAAAAACTGGTAGAAGCGGACCTCGGTGAAGATCAGTTGGGATTCCGTAGAAATGTTGGAACACGTGAGGCAATACTAACCTTACGACTTATCTTAGAAGAAAGATTAAGAAAAGGCAAACCTACGTTTCTAGCATTTGTAGACTTAGAGAAAGCTTTTGACAATGTTAACTGCAATACTCTCTTTCAAATTCTGAAGGTGGCAGGGGTAAAATACAGGGAGCGAAAGGTTATTTACAATTTGTACAGAAACCAGATGGCAGCTATAAGAGTCGAGGGGCATGAAAGGGAAGCAGTGGTTGGGAAAGGAGTGAGACAGGGTTGTAGCCTGTCCCCGATGTTATTCAATCTGTATATTGAGCAAGCAGTAAAGGAAACAAAAGAAAAATTCGGAGTAGGCATTAAAATTCATGGAGAAGAAATAAAAACTTTGAGGTTCGCCGATGACATTGTAATTCTGTCAGAGACAGCAAAGGACTTGGAAGAGCAGTTGAACGGAATGGACAGTGTCTTGAAAGGAGGATATAAGATGAACATCAACAAAAGCAAAACAAGGATAATGGAATGAAGTCAAATTAAATCGGGTGATGCTGAGGGAATTAGATTAGGAAATGAGACACTTAAAGTAGTAAAGGAATTTTGCTACTTAGGGAGTAAAATAACTGATGATGGTCGAAGTAGAGAGGATATAAAATGTAGACTGGCAATGGCAAGGAAATCGTTTCTGAAGAAGAGAAATTTGTTAACATCGAGTATAGATTTAAGTGTCAGGAAGTCATTTCTGAAAGTATTTGTATGGAGTGTAGCCATGTATGGAAGTGAAACATGGACGATAACTAGTTTGGACAAGAAGAGAATAGAAGCTTTCGAAATGTGGTGCTACAGAAGAATGCTGAAGATAAGATGGGTAGATCACGTAACTAATGAGGAGGTATTGAATAGGATTGGGGAGAAGAGAAGTTTGTGGCACAACTTGACTAGATGAAGGGATCGGTTGGTAGGACATGTTTTGAGGCATCAAGGGATCACAAATTTAGCATTGGAGGGCAGCGTGGAGGGTAAAAATCGTAGCGGGAAATCAAGGGACGAATACACTAAGCAGATTCAGAAGGATGTAGGTTGCAGTAGGTACTGGGAGATGAAGAAGCTTGCACAGGATAGAGTAGCATGGAGAGCTGCATCAAACCAGTCTCAGGACTGAAGACCACAACAACAACAACAACTGGGATGCATTGCAACATGTTCCTTTATGTTCAGAGGGAGACTTGGCTGTTATTTACGTGGACATGAGACAGCAGTACACTACTGACCACCTTTCAGCTGCTCTTGCGTTAGTGAGGGACTAGACACACATCTCTCGCTCATCAAACAGACCTGCACAAGCACAAAAGCTACGCATCAGAAATGGTGAACACGTGTGTGTCTAGACACATCTTGCGTGTGAGACTGGCTTGAGCACGGCACCTTGGGGGCTCTGTAGGGAACAGTTCACTGATACCTGCAGTCGAATTTCTTAATGATAGTTTGAAAACGATTTTACATTAAATGAGTGTTTGTGCTGTGCTATATTTCTGGTTGTTTAATCTTTGTGAGCGTTTTTGCTGAGTGTTATACATGCATCTTTTTTGACAGCTTTATGTGTAGTGAAAATACTTATTGCGTAATTTTGTGAAGTGGTCTGCAGGCTGTGCAATACATTACTTTGACAGTTAACAATTAGTTAATGTGTTTGCAAAGCCTTTTACATGCATTATTTTTACTACTTACGAGTTGTTTGTACATCTGTGTATCAGTGTTGCATTATTTCGGTAATTTATTAGTAGTTTCCGGGTCTGTAGGTTATTTACTGTGACCCCAAGTGCCTCAGGGTCTTTGATTTTTATCTACATAATAAATATACTATATGAAATGCATCCCTAAATAAATTGACCCAACTTCGCACTGGAAAAATAAATAAAACTACACTCCTCCCTCTCCCCAACATGTGGACACAGATTGAGTCATTTTCCTGTCATTCTCCTCAGGCTGCCATGAGACGACAGTACCCTCTGGTTGCAGTGCTCTGTATTAGGTTAGATTTATTCCGGACGTGATTGTGAACACACTGGATGGAGCTACAGCCCATGACCACTCAAATTGTTTAAATAACAACGGCATGTAAAATAAAGACTCATGTCCATCCTATCCAGCAACTCAGCACAGGCTGAGTCCCTTTCGCGCTAATTCAAGGAAATAGGTGGTGGTTGGATGACTTAGATTAGTGGATGTAGCCCAAATGACCTATTTTCCCGCCATGACGTCATTGGGAATTTGCCACATCTATCGCTGCCATCTTCTATCCACAATCTTGAAGAAATATGGCAACAATGAAACGCAGGATGACGCGAAGATGGCCTTACTAGTTGCAGTCCCTTGTTGCTGTAAGGTGGACATTTCGTGGCTGCAGTGCATTATGAAACCTCAGTGAGATGTTCACCGTCCACAGCATGTTCTTTCCAACAGCTGCAGTTGCTGTTCAACTATGCATGTCTACATCTACAACCATACTCCGCAAGCCACCTGACGGTGTGTGGCGGAGGGTACCCTGAGTACCTCTATCGGTTCTCCCCTCTATTCCAGTCTCGTGTTGTTCGTGGAAAGAAGGATTGTCGGTATGCTTCTGTGTGGGCTCTAATCTCTCTGATTTTATCCTCATGGTCTCTTCGCGAGATATACGTAGGAGGGAGCAATATACTGCTTGACTCTTCGGTGACGGTATGTTCTCGAAACTTTGACAATAGCCCGTACCGAGCTACTGAGCGTCTCTCCTGCAGAGTCTTCCACTGAAGTTTATCTATCATCTCCGTAACGCTTTCGCGGTTACTAAATGATCCTGTAACGAAGCGTACTGCTCTCCGTTGGATCTTCTCTATCTCTTCTATCAACCCTGTCTGGTACGGATCCCACACTACTGAGCAGTATTCAAGCAGTGGGCGAACAAGCGTACTGTAACCTACTTCCTTTGTTTTCGGATTGCATTTCCTTAGGATTCTTCCAATGAATCTCAGTCTGGCATCTGCTTTACCGACGATCAACTTTATATGATCATTCCATTTTAAATCACTCCTATTGCGTACTCCCAGATAATTTATGGAATTAACTGCTTCCGGTTGCTGACCTGCTATTTTGTAGCTAAATGATAAGGGATCTATCTTTCTATGTATTCGCAGCACATTACACTTGTCTACATCGAGATTCAATTGCCATTCCCTGCACCATGCGTCAATTCGCTGCAGATCCTCCTGCATTTCAGTACAATTTTCCATTGTTACAACCTCTCGATACACCACAGCATCATCTGCAAAAAGCTTCAGTGAACTTCCGATGTTATCCACAAGGTCATTTACGTATATTGTGAATAGCAACGGTCCTACGACACTCCCCTGCGGCACACCTGAAATCACTCTTACTTCGGAAGACTTCTCTCCAATGAGAATGACATGCTGCGTTCTGTTATCTAGGAACTCCTCAATCCAATCACACAATTGGTCTGATAGTCCATATGCTCTTACTTTGTTCATTAAACGACTGTGGGGAACTGTATCGAACGCATTGCGGAAGTCAGGAAACACGGCATCTTCGTGTGAACCCGTGTCTATGGCCCTCTGAGTCTCGTGGACGAATAGCGCGAGCTGGGTTTCACACGACCGTCTTTTTCGAAACCCATGTCGTGGTAAGCCGCAGCTTCGGTAAGCTGCATCTTTGAGGTTCATATTCACTGTGAGATGAAATAATCAATGAGATGACATTATCTGTATTTAGAGTGAGAGTCGAAGTTAATTTTTCTCGACTCCCCAACATTGTTAATTGTATATCGGCACCTGATTTATTTCATTAAACAGGAGTTTATTGTGGCTAAATATGTGTGTGCCTATTCACTTCCGATTTCGTTCTCGGTTTTTTCTTTTTGTAACATATCTATCATTATCCCAAATGTCATCTGTTATGTCAAAAGATACCTTTCGAGGTAAATTATTAATATCATTCATTGTTGTGGGAGGTAGTAGTTATTTTGAAGTATTGTGGAGTTGTCAATTGCACTTTCATTGCTAGGGGTCCAAATTGATCATTTTCGTTTAGACATCTCATTGCGTTTAATTTCAGGGTATTGTAACTGAAGGATGGGTCTGGACTGTAGAGTATTCCAGGGAAGAAGTTCACGAGAGATACCTCATATCTCTTCTCACTAAACGAGACACTTTGTTCTGCAATGTGTTATAGATATCTTTATTGAGTGTATGTGAATAAAGTGTTGGTGTTATTCACGCCGAAGGCGGAGGACTCACTGCAGGTAGTACCTAGTCTTCTCTTTCATGTAATACCGAAATCACTTCGATGTCTTACATCGCCACGCTGTGCGCCAAGCACTATCAACAGTACAACACGTCGTCCTTCTATGACAAGCCGTGCAGAGTATTGATAATTAACCTGCAACCATGCAGTGCTTCGCAATTTTTCGCCGCAATACGTCCTCCATTTCCCCATCTAACTGTTGTTGTAAAAGTTTAGGTGTCACTGGAACGATCTGTGAGTCGCGCACAGAGGTCGTCGTAAGTTATGCACATGATGCTGACGATAATAAGTAGACTGTCTGCTAATTTTTCCTTCAGGTTTTACTTTGTTGCAGAATCTACATCTCTGTGCATATTTCTCAAGCCATTTTGCAGTGCATGTAGGAGGGTACTTGGTGTCACTCATAGATTTTTGCCAATCCCATTACACTAGAAAATAGAGCGAGGGACAGATTTTTGTCCGAATGCTTTTCTGCTATGTGTAATCTCCATTATTTTGTTCTTACGGCTCACGCGCGAGGTAGAACTTCTGCACTGTTTCGTAACTGGTAGTTCGTTAAATTTGCTCAATACCGTTTCCCGAAAGAATCTTCTCCATCCCTCAAAGTGGTCCGATTAACGCTCACTGAGCATGTCCTCAATATTCTCTTACTGATCCTGTCAAGTAGTATTGCGTCACTGAACTGCTTCGCTGTTTTTCTTTAATCCGGCCAGGTAAGACACCAGTGTCTGTAACAGTATTCTTAAGAACGGGTTGAACATGCTTTGTGTGTGCCATCTCCTTCAGACATTTGCAGCACCCTGCCAAGACACCGCGTTTACCTGTTCGCCTTCCATGCAGCTGGCCTCGTGTGCTTCTTCATTTTCATGTCTTTTCACAACGTTAAGCCCAGCTAAACAAACCAAATAAAAGTTTGATCGCCTCTAGAAGACATTACAGTCCAGCTCCTTAGCTGAGTAGCTGGAGGACCTGGTTCGATTCCCAATACTGCCAAGGATGTTTCCTTCATGTTAATTGAGGAGCTAGTTGACCGAAAAGTGGGGGCTCCACGATCTGGGACGTCGGTAGGACGGCTGAGAGAACGGTGTGATGTTCACACGCCTCCCCATGCCGCATTCATATGACTCCACAACTTTCTTAATAATTGTTTCATTTCAGCTTGGAAGAGAGTCACTCAATTTCTTTTTGTATGCTATATCCAATTGAAACCGCTCATTGGGGATTCCATCCCGTTGACCAGTGCTTCTCAACCTTTCTGGGATCATCACCCCTGAGGGCAATCACATATTAGCTAGTAACCCCCGCCCCCAATCACCCCCAATCACCCCCCTACCCTTCCCCAAAAAACGTAAGAATGAAAAAGAATTTTCTTTGAAAGCATCCGTCTTTAAAGTGATGAAAGATATATGATGCTAAGCTTCTGCACGTGTTTTCTTAATCCCCGAGACAATTACTATGGTTTATTTGTGACAACTTTTTTTATATAATTATGAGACAATTCTTAGTGGATTGCGACTGTTACCTAAACAACTTTCTCCGGAAAGAAAGTAAACTATCCACATTCAGAGTAGACACTTGTTACTAAACATGGCTCCTCTCCACCACTCATCTTCCTAGTGACACTTGCATCACCAGCAACCTGCACTTCTTCTACTCAGAATCTACCGAATTAAAATGTGTGAACTATTCTTAGACCCACCGTTTTTAAATGACCCCTTGCTTCGGAACTGGGAGGCATTGGAAGACATCAGACTGCCAATTATTTGTGTCTGATCACTATTACTACTACTACTACTACTACTACTACTACTATTAATAATAACAATAATAATAACACAGTGTAGGCCATATAGCAGTTTAGTAGCT